>NC_142769.1:14935353-15187853 GCF_988280905.1 Pimephales promelas
TTTTCAGTCAAACCGTTCTTGTCTGTCAGTCATATAATGGAGGTCTATGGTCACCACCTCAAAGAGCATGCACAGAGAAGTCCAAATTAAACATGATTGAATGACTCGTAAATGTAAGTACACATTGATGGCCTAAGACACGAAACGAGCGGTTTGTTTGAGAAATCGAACAGTGTTTATATCGTTTTTACAGATATTAAAATGAGGTCAAAGAGTTAAACTTTATATCAAAGAGTTAAACTTTTTATATTTCAGAGACCAATATGAAAGCCATTTCAAACTGTAAATCTGTAAACTCCTCTACTAGGTCTTTGAGAGAAGATCAAGGTAGAAATGTTAGAGAAACATGTGATTTTCATTCTGACAGTTTACCCATTGCAAGTCTGTGTTGCATATGAATCAAGCATGTCTAATGGGTAAAGTATAGAGTAAACTCTAGATCTGAATAAAGCTATGCTGTCATAAATGCATAACTTCCAATTAAATAATTTAAGTTATAGCACAATAGTTACCTTCAGCATTTTGGATAACGTCTTGGAGCTCACTAGTCTGTTTGAGGCCTCGCGGCTTTGAAGGGATCCCTGTCAGTAGTTGGCCCACCTGAAAGTATTTAAGACAATATGAAAACAAAATATTTTGTTCCTTTTCTTTCAAAAGCACAACACATTTATGACCAGAACTAGATGACAGGAAAAAAAACATAGAAACCATACAGTATCCCAGAGTGGGATAATCCCAGAGTGAGAGTATCCCAGACTTTTAAATTTGCCCAACATGTAGGGATGGGCAATGATTAATCGCATCCAAAATAAAATTATATAATATATGTGTGTGTAGTGTGTATAATTAATTTGTATATATAAATATACACACATGCATGTATATATTTAAGAAATATTTGCATGTATATACTTTATATATATTTAAACATAATTAATATTATATATAAATATTTGATATATTAATAACACATTCTTCTTAAATATACACATACATGTGTGGGTATTTATATTTATAAATTAATTATACACACTACACACACATATATTATGTAAACACAATCTTTTATTTTGGATGCGATTAATCGCGAATTCGCGATTAATTGTTGCCCATCCCTGAGAACAGCAATTATATTTTGAAAAGATACTATGTTACTCTCGACCTTATTTACATTATGACTTAATGACTGACCAATCTGGAACAAAATAATACTTCAAAGACAGATGCGTAAAATAACCAAGTTGTATGGTCAATAAAAAAGTTACAAAAGTTTATTAATCATTCCGTTCAAGCTAATAAAAGCAGACTAAAAATCAAATCTCACACCTGTTTGTGGTTGCCTTTTCATCCGTCCCTCTGATTCTTCTTTCTGCAGGGTTTTTATTCTCCATGCCAGATATCCACTTCCATCTTCTGGATTGTAATAATGCTCCTATGACCAGAACAATACACAGACCTAGTAGTTATACATTACACAATTAAAGAAATAAATACCATATGAATAATAATGTAGATAATCTTTACTCTGCAGTATACAGAGTATATCATCCTCCTGTAAATCAAAAATATTGAGAGGCAACAGCTACGTACATAACCAAGCTTGATCCTGGGTGACCCATTCTGCCAAGTATGGGAATAGGGAGATGATTCCCTTTGCATATTCTTGAAATGTAAAAGGTGTTGGAGAAAAAATATATTTCTTGGTGTCTTTGAACTTCACTCTCAGTCTCACAACGTTGTTGGTTTGCATTCTGGAGGGACCAAAAAGACAGTTAAGGCGTTAACACTCACAGTCAGATGAAGCCCTGATTATATCAAAAGCTTACAATAGTCATTCATTACAAGGAAGTTATCATGCTTTTAACTTTAGAATACTGTTCCAAATAATAAGTAGTTCCCTATGAACTATTTGGTAATACTTGAGTCATAATCAGTGGGTTACCAACATTACAATATTTTATACATTATGCATTATTCACGTTAATTATGAACCTACAAGCAGTAGTAGTTATTATTTATTAGTAATCCTATGGGAGGTATGAAAAAGTTACTGATTAGCTAATAGTGAACTAACACATTCTGAGCGCTATTACTCACTATTTATTAATCAGAATTCGTTAGTTAATATTTTCTACTAGAGCGTTAATAATGCATTAATCATTTGTTCATGTGTAAGTTATTCATCATGAACAAATATTTAACGCATTGTTAACACTCAAAATGACCACATCAAAATGGCCTCCATCATTAAGGCTAACGTTAACTTAACTCTTTACAGAGTCAAGTACATGTGGCGCACAACTCGAGCCGCTCATCGTCACAGTAATGTTACGTTAATGTACGTATAACTTACTGGACACATCAATATGCAGCTAGCTAGTTTCAATAGTGTCAATTAAAGTTTATGTAAGCTATAACTTATAAATAGCCTCCATCATTCCAATTAAGGCTAACGTTAACTTAACTCTTAATAGAGTCATGTACATGTGGCGCACAACTCAAGCCGCTTACTGGACAGTGGACACACATAATTATGCAGCTAGCTAGTTTCACTAGTGTTAACGTTTACTTAAGCTATAACTTATGTCATCTAACGTTCTTTGCGTTTGGGGTGATTACAAAAATAAGTTAATTTATCCCATTAGTTTAATCTTGAGCCCAGTTTAAAATGTGATCCTTATGTGTTCGCCTTCCCAGTTAACTAACATAGGCTTAGCATTTTGGCTGTACAACTGCATTTAACAAACAAGTGATTAACGTTAACGTTAGTGATTTTCTTGTCGAGCACTAACTTAACGGTCACGTTAAACTTCACATCAAGTTAACATGAGAAAGCTATCTCTGTAATGTTCAAAAACCGCGGAATTGATCTGAGCTCAAAACAGAGGCGATTTTTATGAAAATGGGTACTAAAACTTTGGAATTCTACTTACTTTTAAATCCAGCAGTAGCACAACGATCTCTTCCAAATCCAAATGCAGATCGCGATCGCGATGGCCGTGTAGAACAGTAATGGCTGACAAACGAAACTTAGGGAGCAGAAGATTTTGGGGAGGAGTCACAGTTACTCTATAATTTTGCTCCCACTCTATGGACACATTTTACTCTGTTCACTCAAAATAGATAAAAAACAACTCTTTTTGAGGAAAAAAATAATTACTCTGGAAAAACTACTCTGCTATTTTTCCTGTGTATGTATCATATGCTGAAGGAAATTTCTGGAGTGTTAAAGATTAAAATAAAAAATAACAAGAAGAACCGTACAGAACCGAAAACCGTGACCCTAAAACCGTGATACGAACCGAACCGTGGGTTTTGTGAACCGTGCCACCCCTAGTGCACACTTACTGAAACTACACTCAGCCGTGCAACCACATATAGGCTTATACCACACAGATCTGTGTCAGTCTCTTCACCGAGCATGCCAACATGTCGTGGACGACAAACCCCACTGCCCAACGGGAAGACATGGACGCCTGGCTCAGAGGCATTACAGACTGCCTCACACCAAAGACAATTGAACTGTTATTATTTTTAATAATAATCATAATTCTGAGAAGATTCCTGACACATGATTCAAGCCAAAACCAAAGCCATGTGGAACTAACAAAAATAACCTGTTCCCTAAGCAATGCCTTCACAGCCCAGCTAAAGCTAAGCCACCAGCACGTCACCCACCTTCAGGAGGAGCTGACGCGTGCCCAAAGCCGCATAGACAAGCTGGAAGTGAAAGTCCAGGACGACCTCAAGACCACCGAGTTCCTGAGAGAGCTGACGCACACTCAACACTGCAAAGACCAGCTCAAAGCGTCCGACGAAGCGGAGCATGAAACAAAGACCCAAGTTGACAAGCTCCAAGAAGCCCTTGCAGTCACTGAACGTGACAAACAAGAGTTAAAGACTGTCCAGAAGCACCTGGAAAACCAACAGCCAAGAAACCAGAGCCAAGAAGGGAGAGACCTCCCTCAGCATCATCACTGCTGAGCAGAACAGAGTCCTCCATCCAAGAACTGTCATCCTACGGAAGAAGTGAATGGCCACACCCCAAAACGTCACCGGCCCTCACCACAGAACTCTTCCCTGCCAACCAACAAAGAGAGATCATCCAGCCAGACTCTAAAGCTGCAACTGGAATGACCTTCAAAGATCTCAACCAGCTGGCTAAGAACATCACCCAGTTCGACCCGAACTCCACGGAGGGCCACTGCATCCAGGCCTACCTCCAAGATATCGACTTCCTCCTAGAGGTGAGACCACATATGACTGACAGAGACATTTTATACCTCCTCAGATCCACATCCAGTCAAGAGGTACGAAGCGTCCTAGACCGACAACCTGCTCATGTCAAGTCAAACTACCAGCTGCTACGTGAGATCCTGATTAGTTAGTCGCCTTGGAAACCAAACAAGGTCGTCAAGAGACTCCCCAAGCCTATTATCACCGTTTCCGACAAGCCTACTTCGGTGCACATAGCAAACCTGAATTTGAAGAGGATCTGAACTTCAAAACCCTCTTCCTGAGAAACCTGCACCCAGGACTGAGTCGTCATCTCGGCATCATGGCCTGCCCAGTCACCATGACGCTTCAACAGCTACGTGACCTGACACACAAGGCCTACATCAAACAAAAGATGACTTCAAAGAAAGGTTTGAAAACATCCACAGTGTCAAACTCCAGCAGCCAAGACACAAGCCTTGCACTGGAAGACACCCAGTGGCATGACAACGCCACAGTCCTTCATCAGGAGCACAGAGAGCGTGACTCCCATGCCGATGACAGCTACCACTCCAACCACGTGGAAAAGTCATGGGACCAGCCACACTTCTCAGAAGGAAACAACTGGAATCAACGAGTGCATCCAAAAGCATTCTATGTGGGTAAGCGACAACGAAACCCACCACCACATCACACTGAGTGTGTCCAAGAACACGACAGTCTCCCCTCAGAGGACATGGAGCGACTACTGAGTCGACTGCAAGTGTTCTTCAAAGACAAGCTGAACACAGAAGACCAGTGATCACCCTTGCACACCTTCCTGAGACGTCCACCTGTTCTACAACAACACAGAACAAAGTGGCTTCTCACAGTCAACCACTGACAAACACCCAGAGGTACCAGAAAACACCATCCTGGTTACCCATCACACCACAAGCTCCAAACTCAAGAACCATCTATGTGCTGCCGCAACACCAGTAAGCACAGAAGTCAGACTGTCTGTCACAACCAGAAGGCATCACAAGTGGAATGCAACAAGGAGACCACGTTTTGCACTACAGCTTCACGCATCCGTGCCTGTTACGTGCCCCCTAACTGAGTTTAATCGGGGACATCCTAACATATAAAGAAACCACAAGAACGTTCGTGGACAATATAAAAATAATTTATTGTCAGTGGTTAACAAGAAAGACAGGTAGGACGGTAACAAAGTCTGGTGGTAAAATAAACATAAAGCAAACAGAAAGAAGAACCCTGCTCACTAATATCTACCGAATCCAACACACTTGTCTGCCTCCCGTTCCAAACAAAGACAAGTTCTCGGTGAGTCTTCCGGGTCCACTGACTGCTGCTCTAAAATAATCTTAGACTAAACAAGTGAAAAACCCGTCACCAATACCACCAACTCAAAACAAAAATAAACGACTTCGTCATAACACCCACACAAATGTCAGGACAGGTACTGGGGTTAATGCGTGGTCTGTTTACACCGTTCCGACGCCATCTAGCTCAAAGGCAACATCGGCCAAGCCCATGGGAGCTTTTGGGTACAGCATCCGCTCCGACATGAGCAACCACGGCGAGGAGGAAACATGGGAGAGAGCACGGCGTCCGACCGCACCAGAGGGAGAGCGAGGTCTAAACCCAGTGAGAGAGAGCGAGAATGTGAATCTCCGTCCTTTTAAAAACAGTCGGCCCCGCCCACTCGCAACCGGGGAGACGTCACGTGACCTATAAGGCAGGAAACAGAAAACAACAAAACGAACAAGAACAACACAAACAGTGTCCCCAACGTACAACCACGTAACACCCCCACCCTTAAAGAAAATAAATTGGGGTTTCAGTCAACAAAGGAAAAATCATCCATAAACATCTACAAACTCGCAGGCCGCAGGATCTCCAAAACCTGCTGAACAGGAAAAAGAAAAAAAAAATTAAGTACAACAAATATAAATTTAAATCTCTGATCCCAATTTATTTAACTCATTTACATCAAGCACGAGACAATGCATCTGCAACTACATTGTCACGTCCTCGAATGTGCTTAATCTCCAAGTTACAACCTTGGAGAATCAAACTCCACCGCATTAATCGCTGGTTGGAATTTCTCATGCGATCAAGAAAAACCAAGGGATTGTGGTCTGTATAGACCACCACTGGAGACAAAGCACCTCCGACATAAACCTCGAAGTGCTGGACGGCAAGCACTAGCGCAAGAGCCTCCTTTTCTATTGTCGAATAAGCACGCTGACAGCGGGTGAACTTACGCGAAAAAAAACAGACAGGGTGTTCCAGTCCATCCGCGTCATTTTGCAGAAGAACAGCTCCCGCTCCCAGATCACTCGCGTCAACGGCGATGGCAAAAGGCAAAGAAAAATTAGGGGCCGCTAGCACAGGCGCAGTAGTCAACAGTGCTTTAATAGAGTCAAAGGCAGCTTGACTCCGTGAAGTCCAGGAAAAAGACACCTTCGGACTCAGCAAATCAGTGAGAGGTGAAGCAAAAACAGAAAAATTTTTACAAAACGATCGGTAGTAACCGACCATGCCGAGGAAACGACGGAGTTCACGACGAGTAGTTGGAGGAGGATAATTCAGAATCGCCTCAACTTTAGACTGGACAGGACGCACCTGTCCCCGACCAACCACTTTGCCCAAATATACCACGGTGGCCTGGCCAAACTCACGCTTAGCCAGGTTAATGGTCAAATTAGCTTCTGACAATCGGTCAAAGACAGTAGAAAGATGGGCCAGATGTGAGACCCAGGTATCACTATAAATGATCAAGTCATCTAAATAGGCCTCGCAGTTGGACACTCCTTCCAGAACGCTGTTGATAAGCCTCTGAAAGGTGGCAGGAGCGTTTCGAAGACCGAAGGCCATAGCAGTGTACTGCAGGAAGTGATCTGGGGTCACAAAAGCGGAGATTTCCCTGGCACGGAGCGTCAACGGAACCTGCCAGTATCCCTTCAATAGGTCAATTTTACTGACGAATACAGCAGAACCCAAACGATCAACACAATCGTCAACACGTGGCAAGGGATAACTGTCAGGCTTGGTAACAGCGTTCACTCTACGAAAATCTGTGCAAAACCGCGTGGTACCATCACTCTTTGGAATAAGAAGACAGGGCGAACTCCATGGACTATTACTAGACTCTGCAATGCCGTTCCTCAGCATAAACTTCACCTCTTCTAAAAACAACATTCTTTTATGTGGATTTACACGATAAGGCTGTTGTTTAATTGGACGCGTAGCGCCCACATCAATGTCATGCTCGATTTTCGTTGTCCGACGAGGCACATCAGGAAACAGATTCTCATATTGCTTGAACAGAGAGATTAAATCATTACGTTCTAAGGTGGATAAATTAGACAAAAATAAATCTAAATCATTAAGAACCTCAGAATTCTTCATTCTCCCTTCAATAATCTCCCTTGAAGGAATACGACCCTCATCTTCCAGCAAAGGACTAAACACCGGACCCAGCTGTTCTGATGGAGACGCATTTTCAGCAGGTGTCGCCACTGTCAGCGATACAGCAACTTCAGCACCACCTTTCTTGGACAGCGCCACTTTTGACGCACGCTCATCATTTCTGTTACCTAAAGGGCAAAGCGACTTGAGCTCCGAAATTGAACCTTCTCCTCGATCACAAAAACGCTTCAGTCGATTGATGTGACACAGCGTAGTTTTTCTCTTTCGATCTGGGGTAGAGATAACATAGTTTAAGTCACTCACTCGTCGTTGGACACAATAGGGACCGCTGTAACGAGCCTGCAAAGCAGAACCAAACCCGGGAATCAGCACAAGAACTTTATCCCCAGGACTGAAACTTCGTGAGACAGCCTTCTGATCAAATCTCTGCTTCATTCTCTTCTGACAGAGCCCTAAATTATCTCTAGCCAACTGACATGCGCGACTGAGTCTACTACGCATTTTAGACACATAATCCGACAAACTGAGGGAATCTTTAGGCTCAGCAAGCCAAGACTCCTTTAACAGTTTTAAAGGTCCACGAACCGTGTGCCCGAAAACCAGCTCTGAAGGGCTAAAACCCAAACTTTCTTGTACAACCTCTCGTACCGCAAAAAGAGCAGATGGAACCCCTTCATCCCAATCACGTTGAAACTCGAGACAAAAACACTTGAGTATACTTTTCAAAGTCTGGTGGAACCTCTCGAGTGCACCTTGAGTCTGTGGTCGGTACGGGGTGGATGTCACATGGCGGACCGCGAGCTGACGCATAACTTGTGCAAACACGCGAGACATAAAATTAGTGCCGCGGTCTGTCTGAACTGTTTTTGGAAGGCCGAAGAGAGAGAAAAAACCCATCAGGGCTTTTATAATGACCGGGGCAGTGATTTTACGGAGCGGAACAGCTTCTGGAAAACGAGTTGAGCTGCACATGATGGTAAGCAACCATTGATTCCCAGTCTTTGTTCGAGGCAATGGGCCCACACAGTCTAGTATAATATTCTCAAAAGGCTCAAAAGCAACGGGAATCGGCTGTAACGGTGCAGGCGGAATCACCTGATTAGGTTTTCCCGTAACCTGACACACATGACATGTTCGACAGTATCTCACAACGTCTCTCTTAATACCCGGCCAAAAAAAATGACGCAGCACTCTATCCGTAGTTTTATTAACGCCAAGATGACCTGCCAAGTGATGGTCATGAGCTAAACTCAGCACCTTATCACGAAAAGCAACTGGGACAACAACTTGAAAAAGAACTCTCCACTCATCTTGCGCTGAAGCCATAAGAGGTCTCCACTTGCGCATTAAGACCCCATCCCGTAAAAAATAGCCATGCGGCGTATGCTCAATATCTTCTTCAGACAAAACTTCTGAAAAAAAAAGAAGACAGAGATGGGTCACTTTCCTGTTCCTTAATAAGCTCCTCTCGACTCATAGAAAATTTAGGAACCTCGGAAGAAAACGACAGTGAATCCGAATTCAACCGTAACTCACTATCGCTATGGGGTGAAGGTCGAGCAATAAAAGTATCGCTTAGATCAAACTGTTCCTCAGTCTCCTGTTCTAGTTCCTTTCTCGCCATGGCCCGAGTAACGACACTAGAGGAAAAAACTTCAGGGAAGCTAATAGACAGATCATCAGTACCCATTTTTGGAAGGTCAGGAGACACTATGGGGCAAGGTAAAACTTTTCCCCCACACAAATCATTACCAAGTAACATCGATACATTTTCAATGGGCAAGGAGGGGCGTACCCCCACGATAACGTTACCGGTAACTAAATCAGTCATAAGAGATCTCATGCAAAGGGACACTAACATGACCCATTTCAAATCCACGTACCAGGATACTATCACCAGTAAAAGTCTCATCACAGAAAGGTAATGCATCTCGCAAAATAAAGCTCTGTGAAGCACCAGTATCCCGCAGAATTTTTACTGGAGTTTTTAAGTGCTCCCCAGGCAAAGAGACGAAACCATCCATTATAAACGGCGCAAAACCGTGCTTATCAGAAATCGGGTCGTTACTACTCACAGGCAAATTTGAAACACACAACCCCACCTCTGATCTATAAGAAGCTGGCTGACTTGCCGTCTTGTTTTTACGTTTTAGAGTATAGCACTCAGACAAAACATGACCACGTTTCTTACAGTAGGCGCAGGTCGGAACGATACCACTAGACCGCGACGGACGGTGGTCTGGAGAATGAGCAGGGACAGGCACGATTTCTTTAGACATTTTAGACGCATTTGAATGACCCGAGACATTCTGAGAAAGTTTTAAATTAGGCAGGACACGCTTATGTGTGAGCACATACTCGTCGGCCAACACAGCTGCGCGAGCAGGTGTCAGATTTTTATGCTCACTAACATGAGTAGCGACTGTCTGAGGAAGACCGTTTTTAAAATCTTCAAGAATAATCAAATCACGAAGAGATTGAAAAGTTGTTACTTCTTGTGAACTAAGCCAGCGATCAAATAACATTTCTTTCTCTCGAACATATTCGACAAATGTAAGAGCTTCAGGTTTTAGATAACTACGAAACTTTTGTCGATAAGCCTCAGGCACAAGAGCATAAATGCGCAAAACAGCATGTTTAACTTTTTCATAATCTGCTGCGTCTTCCAGAGTTAAAGAGGAATACGCTTCCTGCGCTTTCCCAGTAAAGACACATTGTAACGTCATGGTCCAAATTTCCTTAGGCCATTTAAATGTTGTTGCCACACGCTCAAAATGTGCAAAGAACTTATCCACTT
Source organism: Pimephales promelas (assembly GCF_988280905.1). NCBI lineage: Eukaryota > Metazoa > Chordata > Actinopteri > Cypriniformes > Leuciscidae > Pimephales > Pimephales promelas. The sequence continues at coordinate 14,945,801 of NC_142769.1, forward strand.
CGCTCTCATTAAAGGGTGGAACAAGACGAATGTTACGAGTTATGTCAAACTGATCTGGCTTAAACGCTACACCAGCCTCACGAGCCTTCACTTCGAGCTCTTTAATGCGTAATGCTTGTGCAAGTTCAAGATCTTTTAACCTAAATTCGTGTTCTCTTTGTTCTCGTTCTCTTACTAACCGCCTATCAGCCTCTAGTTTATTTTTCTCCCGTTCCCATTCAATCTCCTTCTCTCTTAACTGTAAACGTTTCAATTCTAGTGCTGCTTTACTAGGTGAAGGATCAATAGGAAGACGCTTACCCTGATCAGGCGATGTAGGAATATCAGAAACCACTTTTCCAAACTCTCCCAGTTCTCGCAACCTTTTCACAAGCATCTCCTGCAAATCAGCCTTGGAAGGGCCACCACTCACTTCAAGTTTATAGTGCCCGGCAACTCTAACAAGGTCATCACGTGTGATCGATAACAACAGTTCTTGCGAAGGAGCGAGAATAAACGCGTCTAAATCAAACATTTCGAATGATACAAAATTCCCTAAACGGGCCGCAGTCAAGAAGGAAAAGAGAGGAAAAATAAATAAATACATCAGCGAACTTCCACAGAAGCCTAAAAAAAAGCGCTCTCTCACAGCGTGCAGGACGACCCCCCACGGAAAAAGATTTTTACTAAGGAAAAATCGAAACGAATAAATAAATAAATAAATACGGTCCAAAACCCGGCAAAACGAGCCCCCATTTATATGTTACGTGCCCCCTAACTGAGTTTAATCGGGGACATCCTAACATATAAAGAAACCACAAGAACGTTCGTGGACAATATAAAAATAATTTATTGTCAGTGGTTAACAAGAAAGACAGGTAGGACGGTAACAAAGTCTGGTGGTAAAATAAACATAAAGCAAACAGAAAGAAGAACCCTGCTCACTAATATCTACCGAATCCAACACACTTGTCTGCCTCCCGTTCCAAACAAAGACAAGTTCTCGGTGAGTCTTCCGGGTCCACTGACTGCTGCTCTAAAATAATCTTAGACTAAACAAGTGAAAAACCCGTCACCAATACCACCAACTCAAAACAAAAATAAACGACTTCGTCATAACACCCACACAAATGTCAGGACAGGTACTGGGGTTAATGCGTGGTCTGTTTACACCGTTCCGACGCCATCTAGCTCAAAGGCAACATCGGCCAAGCCCATGGGAGCTTTTGGGTACAGCATCCGCTCCGACATGAGCAACCACGGCGAGGAGGAAACATGGGAGAGAGCACGGCGTCCGACCGCACCAGAGGGAGAGCGAGGTCTAAACCCAGTGAGAGAGAGCGAGAATGTGAATCTCCGTCCTTTTAAAAACAGTCGGCCCCGCCCACTCGCAACCGGGGAGACGTCACGTGACCTATAAGGCAGGAAACAGAAAACAACAAAACGAACAAGAACAACACAAACAGTGTCCCCAACGTACAACCACGTAACAGTGCCAAACCACCTCCCAATGTCTGCCAGAGAACTTCCTGCCTTACTGGACTGACCCCCAGCAGATCACAGAAGATCCCTTTCCAAGGCAAAGATGTGACAAGCTCATCAAAGCTAAGCCATCAAGCAAAGGGGGGGAGCAAAACAGACTGAGACAGATCTGACATACATACAGCATACGTACAGTACATGCACTACACTACATGCACTACTACACTGTACCACTAACATACACAAGTTAAACACATCTACCATGAAGAACATTCCACAAACATGCTCTTCCCACAGGTAGACACTGAAATCGCAACACTGACTTAGCTACCCTTTCCACAGGAAACATATAGCGATACACCCAACAAGTATAACACCTCTCATTACATTTTGACACCTGTCACTGCACGACCGTAGCCATACTGGAGTCACTCAACTGCTTTGTTTTGTTTTACCTCTTCCTTCCCTTCTTCTCTTATTAGGTAAAATCCCTTTTACCCCATAAGGGTCAAGGTTACAATATAAGGATTGACGCACCACGCCTGACGTTTGCAAGTCACCTTAGAACGAATGTTAGCCAGAGAACTCCCTGCATCATTCGAATCAAAACTTGGAAGGTAAATTGGTCTAAACCTAGAACAATTTAGGAGAGAATAAAACAAACAAATCAAATTTAGTCACAAAGTTGATCAATCACCGTTTAACACAAACTAGAATAACGGTCCTAAAATTGAACTAAACTTTTTCCACATAATTGACTATATTGAGAGAGTGAACTCGTTAGGCCTAGATAACCTAATGCCCTGCACCAGTAAAGTGACCAGTCATGGAGGAGTTGCCTTGTTGTTTGCTGTGTGTGTTTGCTTCTTCTTCTTCTGATTCTCCAGCGTTCAATGATGTCTTCTTCTCAACCCATCATCGATCGAAGGGGGGATATGTAGGGAATCAAGGCGAATCAAACACAACTTAATCAAATTAATCTCTCATGGGATTAATTCACATGGCTTCAACACTCCAAGTTCTGGAGCTCCACATTCCAGAGTCACAGAACGGCACCGAGGGTTTGCTTTGGGGGGACAATAACCCCCCCCCCCCCCCCCTCCGAAGACTTTTATGGTCCTGCAGATACCAACAGAATGCCACAGGAAGAAACGTGTCAATATGTTAATGTTTACTAAGACAAATCGGCTCCAAAATGGTGGAACGAGAGGCTCACAACCAAGACCCCTTTGATCCCCTGACAGAGATGTTCCACAGAACACATCTCCTCGTCCCCCTTACGAGTTGAACTCGCAGTAACCTTGCGGTTGAGATCGGAGATCTCACACATAAAATCATATAAACTCACCACAGAACAATTCTTGGACCTATAACCAATCATAATTGTTGTTGTTCCTACACTTCATGTGTTATTATGCTTAGATCACATAATAACCATGTAATTGTTGTTAACTATTAACTCTTGTAATTGTTATACAACCATTAGAAGTGTGAATGCCTCGTTTGCTCTTAAACGAACCGTATTCTCGTAATTCAAAAGATGGCTTGATTGAAATCTGCGTAAAAGGTTTTGTTTTATGATTATAATTATCATAAGGTTAAAACGATGGTCTTTTGTCTCTGCTAAGTGCTGGAGACCAGCTCACAGACCATGCATAAATTATGATAAAGCAAGAAGTAGATCCACCTCCTGAGATCATGCCATTACCCATTGGCCTGAAGTTTCTTGGAGGTTGGACTAGAGTTTAAGTTAAAGATCCGAACAAAGGACCTCATGTTCAGATTTTTGTGATTTTTGTGATTTTTGTTAGTGTTTGTAACTGTTAAGTTCGTGCCTCTCTCTAAAACCAGCAAGAGAGTGTTCTGTTCGTGCTTATCTCTGAAACAAAGAACATGTTCGCATGCTTCTACATCGACTAGACCAAATTCGACCAGCAGACGAATAACCCATCAAGATCAGGGTTACAATTCAGCTCAGTCAAGCCATCCGACTCGTCTTACTTTCATTTCTTTCCTTTATTTCCTTTTTCGTAAAAGTCTCGTTTCAAAGTTAACTTTGCAACGCGCTTCGAACTGGAAAAGACTCTCATTCGCTTGCTAATCACACGTGACCAGCGGCGAAACTTCCATCCCTGCACTTTAAAGACAACAAACCACGCAACGGACCCGGCCGGGAAACCCCCCTTCGACGCGACGCAGACAAAGGGAATTCCCTCAGCCACTACAAAGCGCAAGTACTCCAGGCTCTAACTGAACTGGTGCTTTAATGTTAATTGAATAACCTCTCTAAGAAATGAAGGTTCAAATTAATGCTTGGTGGTCCCTTCAGGTTATGTCTTACGTGCATATAGAAAGTTGAAACTTTCTCTCACTCTTTCCAACTCACTCTTTCCCTTTCGCGACTGTATGAATGTGTGTGTGCGTGATTATGTTTAGTTGTGTTAGACCTTAGTTGTGTTTAGAATAGCTAATAAAGTCTTCCATATATTTGAAAAGATAAATCTTCTTGTGTCGTGTTTGCACATTTAATGTCTTGTACTGTTCGATCTAAAGTTACCTTGCTAAGACATAGGCTGCGTCCGAAACCGCATACTTCCCTACTATATAGTATGGAAAAAGCAGTAGGCGAGCGAATAAGTATGTCCAAATCCTTAGTATCCATAAAAGAGTAGGCGAGAATTACCAGAGTGACGTACTAATTATCGCGAGATTCGGGCATACGTATACTTATAGTACGTCCGAATATTCCTACTTTCGTACTATATAGTAGGGGGAAACAGTATTAGGAGGAGTAGTATGTCCGAAACCTCAGTACTCATAAAAGAGTAGGCGAGAAGTTCCCGGATGATCTCCTGCTTTCGCCCCGATTTTTGAGTGTTCATCCGATGGATACTCTTCTATCCCAGGAGGCCACGGGAGAGCATACGTCATTATCAACATCGGAGATCAGCAGGGGTTTTCAAATGTGAGTAAACACGGTTTCTTGTGTTTAAATCGTATGTGTTAAACTACTATAGAGTAAACGTTTTAACTGTTGAAGGTCTAAAGGACTTAGACAGTATAGTATAGTTGTGATTTTGCTGTAAACACATGTTTTATTAGTTAGTTAAACTGGGGAGCTCCAGTAAGTACGCTACACGTAAGTTTCTAAAATGGATTTACATAACCATATAACGTTACATCTTAAATACGCTTATTTAAAATGTCTATTTACATCTGAAATGAAAATATTGTTTAAGTATTGCAGATGAGCACATCCCAACATGAAAAATACATCTGAGTGATGTAACGTTATGTGTGCTATTAATATGAAGGATAATTCACTGTTGTCAACACTACTTACATTAGACAAATGTACTGTAAATAAGGTAAATAAACAAATCTATAAAGTAACTAAATATGTTATATTTAATTTGTCCCTTATTAGTGTTGATATATTGAGGAACATTTAAGTTGGATTAAAAGTGAGTTAACACATCAACCTCAGCATGTAAATTCAGTGTTGAACTCGTAATGTGAATCTTGTCTGTATGTTACAGGGACAGAAGAACACGCGTGTGTTTATCTGCTGGAGAGAGGCTCATGATGCTGAATGCTGTCATGAAAGGCTCTGAGTGAGTATACTACAGAAATGGATAACAAAATCTATTCAATCTTAAATTGTAGTTTATTTGAATTATTGTACAAATTTCAAGTAGAGAAATTACAACACTTTTCTGATTCTTGATTTCTGTGCATTTGCTGCATAGCTTTTGTGGTGGAGCAAGACCTGCAAGGAAAGATGATGGCAGCATTTGTTTTAGGGATTTTACTCAAATATAAAGTAAGGTTATTTTTAATACATAAATCAAATGACATTGTGTTAAAATTACTGCTTTTGTATAATGTTTGTGCATTTTTGTAGGATCTGAAATGTCTGCAGACTGGTGTGAGCACTGAGGATGAGGAGCCTAGAGCTGCATCCTGGAAGTGGTGCCATGGATGAGACCCTACATCTCTCCACCTGCCCTTACAAGACCCTCTATCTCTCCACCTGCCCTTATTGCCTCAGATTGTGAAGCGCAGCGCAGCAACAAGCTCCGGGACGAAGGCACAGTCCCCTCTGGTGAATTCAGCAGAATAAAGCCGCAGAATGGGAACCGCTGTGTTGAGACGGCATTAGGATGTGGTGTTCAGCCCTGTAAATACATGTTTGTAGTTTGAATAAAGCTTTGTTTCATGTGTTGTTGACTTGTATAATGCATTTGTTTATTGTGATGGTTACTTTTATTTGTTCTTTTACTCATTTATTCATTTTTATTATTGTTGTCAGTATATAAAATTGAATTATTTAATTAATGTATCCATTAATTCATCGATTGACTGATAATTGAGATGTTTCACTGCATTTATGAATATAAATTTATTCATGCATAACTGTCATATGACAAAACAAATTACATTTTGCTTGTTATATTAAATTATATTTTTATATATAAAAAAGTTATATGATTAAGTATTGGTCAGCATTTAATATCATTATTTTGTTTAAGTTTTGGGGTGGGCTAACAATGCAATTCATTCTGAGGTAATATTAATTTTTAAGGAGTGATACTTACATTTTTCGAGTATAAAATCAACAGTTTTCTCCAAAAGAGATCTTCAAGCAGCTGCCCGTCTCCTTTATGAAGACATTACAAACGCAGAGGAAAACTGTTCTAGGTTGTGCTGTCGAGTTACTGATGTTATAAAGTGTTAGTGCACCTGTTGCTCATATAATTTAAACTTACAAACTTATTACATACAAGATCATGGAAAGATACCATAACAGTCATAATGACAAAACAGAAAACACAAAGATCATTGGTTTGTGTACATAATATGACATCATAATATAATATTTATACACAGGAAAAAGGAACAATAACAAGGCTAAATATCTTTAAATAGTTCTTCATAATACATAAAAAATGTTGTTATAAGTCTGAGGGATGAAATGAGGTAAATTCATCAAGAAAAGGAGGAAAACTTAAAGGAGAAACTTTTGGGGTATAAAATAAAGAAATTAACAACATATATTCAAGAGGTGACGATTTGGGGGTTTCTTAATAAAAAAATATATCGTTATAAGAATAACACTGTGGGTCACATTAGTAGGGTTTAAAATATAACAACTTAAATCAACCTTAAAGGCAGCTTTTTCTTCAACAATACCACAACAGAATGAGCAAGTTTCATCAATGTTAAGATATTTATAGATAGAATAATTAAACGTGTCGTTCTTCATTTCTTTTAAGTTGTTGCGCTTGTGATAGCCTATGATAATAACGCGTCGTAGTAGGTCACATGATAACGTCAACATGGCAGATGTCCGGTTCTCATTCATACTCAACGAGATTTGCCTATAAAGTACCTACTCTTTTAGCGCTCGTTGAGTAAGTACTTATTGAAATTAAGTACCTACTCATTGAGTATGCGGTTTTGGACGCAGCCATAGTGTTTCACTATAGATTTGGTTATAATTACGGCCCGTTCAAATGAATTCTAAGCGAGTCATTTGCTCGGTTCAGTGATTCGGTTCCATAGATTCATTGCAAATCAATGAATCATTTCCCTTTGAGCTAAATTGGCCTTCGGCCCCTTAAATACATTTTATGTATATTATTAAATGTTGCATTTGCTACATTAGTTAAAAAATAACAGGTACCTATTCTGTTAATATATTCCAGGCAAAAATTGTACGTCTGTTGTTTATAAAACATATCACATTTCTGGCAAAATATGTTCTTGTGCAATGTTACAGGGTAATTTTGACATCTGTGGGTTAAAAATTAAACACACACACGCACACACACACACACACACACACACATATATACTATGATAAAAATTAAATTTATTGGCATTTCTTACTAGATTACTTAATGTTAAGCCAAAATAATTTGTTTTTGCTATGATTTTAATTTAGACCTTACCATGTGGTAATTAGTACCTTATCCCATTGAATTGCAATGACACTTAAATGTCAAATATAATTTGGTAACACTTTATTTTACGACCCGCAAACAACTGTGTAAGTACACTGAAATTACGGTGTACGATTCTGTAGTGTACTTCCGTGTAGGTATAAGGGAACAATATGTTAAGTTTTGGGTAATAAAGGGGTAACAAGCACCACTTTAATTTACAGCACGCATGAGTTACACTTACCCAGTAACTACGCAGAACAAGGGTGTATCAAGCACCACTTTAATTTACAGCCCGCAGGAGTTACACTTACCCTGTAACTATACAGAACAAGGGGGTAACAAACGCTACTTACTACGAAACAACACTATTTGCACTGTAATAATTACAGAGAAAGGTACTGTTATCAAAAACAAACAAACAAACAAAAAAAAAACGTTTTAATTACACAGTATATTTGACATTTAAGTGTCATTGCAATTCAATGGGATAAGGTAATTACCACATGGTAAGGTCTAAATTAAAATCATAGCAAAAACAAATTATTTTGACTTAACATTAAGTAATCTAGTAAGAAATGCCAATAAATTTCATTTTTATGATAGTATATATATATATATATATATATGTGTGTGTGTGTGTGTGTGTGTGTTTGTTTAACTTTTAACCCACAGATGTCACAATTACCCTGTAACATTGCACAAGAACATATTTTGCCAGAAATGTGATATGTTTTATAAACAACAGACGTACAATTTTTGCCTGGAATATATTAACAGAATAGGTACCTGTTATTTTTTAACTAATTAAATAATTTGCTTGTATATCTGCTTGTTACCCCTTTATTACCCCAAACTTAACATATTGTTCCCTTATAACTACACGGAAGTACACTAAAATTACAGAAACGTACACCGTAATTTCAGTGTACTTACAAAGTTATTTGAAGGTTGTATATCTGTTTGTTACCCCTTTATTACCCCAAACTTAACATATTGTTCCCTTATACCTACACAGAAGTAGCCTACATTATAATTACAGAAACGTACACCGTAATTTCAGTGTACTTACAAAATAAAGTGTTACCTAATTTGGTAAGACAAGCAGCTAATTCTAAGAATGTGGATATGTTGTACAAGTTGTTAGTAGAAGACCAAGAGCAAAACATTACCGACATAAATGCACAAAAACAAACAAAAAAATAATGAATAATTTCGCAGATTCAACCACTGTCTATTATGGAAGCTTGTTTCCGCCACTGAATAAAAATAAATAAATAAATAATTTCGACTTTTTATTGTGAGATATGAAGTCAGAATTGCGTGATATAAAGCCAGAATTGCGTGATATAAAGTCAGAATTGCGAGATATAAAGTCAGAATTCCGTGATATAGGCCTAAAGTCATAATTGCGTGTTATAAAGTCGCAATTCTAAGAGAAAAAAACAAACAGAATTGCGACTTTTTTTCTCACAATTGCTAATTTACATCTCGCAATTCTGACTTTATAACACATAATTGCGAGTTTATATGTCGAATTTCTTACATCTTTTCTCAGAATTTTAAGATAGCCTATATACTCGCAATTGCGAGTCTCAAGCCAATTCTAAGGGGGAAAAATACTAACTTTTCCCCCTCAGAATAGTTTATATCTCGCAATTCTGACTTTATAACACGCAATTCTGACTTTATATCACGCAAATCTGACTTCATATCTCGCAATATAAACTCGCAATTGTGAGAATAAAAGTCAGAATTGTGAGGTAAAAAGTTGCAATTGCCTTTTTTATTTTTCATTCTGTGGCGGAAACAAGCTTCCATAGTCTTGCATAGCCTACCTGTTAGGCTATTAATGCAACAGCTTTCGTGAACTGTCGTATTCACTCTTATCAGTGGTGTAGTGCAGGGTACGCAGGTATACGGCGTATACCCACTTCCTTTTCAGTCGGCATTGCGCATACCCACTTCTAAATCCCCTCTGATGCGCATCATTTAGTTGCTAATCCAATTTCGTGAAGAAAAAAAAACACCCAGTTAGAGTCGTATCCGTAATATTAACTTTAATTTGTTGCTGCAGATTCTCCCATCGCGACGATAACTGACCTTCTCATCTGATCTGCTTCAGCACTCACCTGCTCGATATCAAAATGTTCGTGAGAGCAATCAAAGAATGCAGTATTTTTGTTCATAGAAGCGCGAGCCGAGCGCGAATCCCAACGCGACACTTCACTTCAGTTAACGACAGTGCGAGATAAGATGCAAGTAGCTCAAATTTACGGCTGTTTTTCAATAGACGTTTTAAATGACCGACAGAAATAATCAGTTTGATTAAAGGCAGTGGAAATTATAAGCTCAATTTAACAACACAAGCACCCTATTAAATATATTGCCATTATTATTGTATAAATATATTTGTATAACGTTTTTTCGAATGTGTTTGAGTTTTCACTGCTTGTCCGATGTCTGTGTTTGCGCCACTTGCATTAAGCCAGAGGGTGGTGACAAGTGAATGTCTTTTTGAGTGAGCAATGGGCTTTATGCCCAGCTGCACTACTTCCTGAACTTCAGCCAGCTCCTTGTTTCCTGTCTGCCATTATTGGCCAAATTGATTAATTCAGGTGTACCTGACCTCAGTAGTCATGGCAACAATAATCAGACACACCTGAATTAATCAATTTGGCCAATAATGGCAGACAGGAAACAAGGAGCTGGCTGAAGTTCAGGAAGTAGTGCAGCTGGGCATAAAGCCAATTGAACCATTAATTAAATTAACAGATTAGTCCAAAAAACATTGATTAATTTAGGAAAGAAAAGTCGCTGAAACTGGAACTGATTCTCATGTATAAGAATCTGATCAAATAGGCTACTTCATGCTTTTACAGCTATTGTTTTCAATTTTTTAGGCCATCAAACACCTTAAAATGCTCATTTCGAGATCAGGAAAATCAAAATTTTTGCCCCCGATGCCCCCCTAACAATACAATTTATGGGACCTGGCAGGCACCTGGGTATTTAGAAAACCATATGTGCGGCCCTGATATGCAAGAATACTGATTCTATGTGTTCTATTGTATTCATTATACTCTATTCTATAGTCTTGCATATTGAATACTAATGCAAGACTAGTAGTCTTACATGTCACTGTTTATAACACAGAGCGTTCATCCTAAATTAAGAGTATCCTAAATTAAGAGTGTTAGGGGTTAACAGTTAAAAGACCCAGAACCAGATATGAAGAATGAAGACCCGGAGTCGGAATTATAAAAATTAAAGAAAGTTTTACTGAACATAGTTTGCCATTTCATCAGCAGAAGTCAGCTTCAAGACTCCCTCAGGAGTTCGTAGGCCGCCGCTTACAGTTACAAAGATCACAGCAGTTATACCATTTTCAAGGTCTAAGCTACGTCATTGCTTACACGTTGAATGATTCTCATTGGCTACGATATGGATAAACACAGTAATTTTCCACACATATACAGATAGACGAAACATATCTCCATCGATGAGGCACGTCATGACCTTCCAGGTCACAGATTTGGGTTGCTGGCGCCAGTGTGTCCAGAACAATAACTCATTCAATCTCCAATAATGGCAGTGGTTCCTTAACCTGCAACTAAGAAGACTAACACTAAACTTTAGTCTAACTGGAGTAAGACTTTAACAAAGAAATAGTGCCTTAAACTGTTGGCTTCAATGACCCCTTTATGTTTTAACACTCAAACATAAACCAAATCCCTATTTCCCTATTATTTTCACTGTTACTGCATTCACATAGGACACTAGCAAATAGGAGCTCCCATCAAGGCTGAAGAGAGTCTGAGCGGCTTATTATCAGTTAAGTGTACCAAAACATAATGGTAAAACATTCACTCGTTTGGGGGAAAAACAGATAACATTTGCTTCTCAGAAAGCAAATATAATAGAAAGAATACAGTTTAATATAACAATTAAAGTTCAATAAAGCAATGCTCAATATAGCTTGACCATCGGTACAGAGAAGTATCATATGTGTTGGACATATGTGTTCACGACGCCTTTATGATCCATAAACCTTTCTCCTGAGACCAGAGAAAGAGACAAATGGCCTTGTGCACCTAAAAGAAGCTGGTGACTTACATCAGCATGCATTTAAGAATATTATTTCACAAGCAAAAGCACAAAGAATACATTTATGTCAATAAATGATTAAATAACAATAAACATACTTAATTATTGATTTTATAAAAGAAATACATAATCATTCAAAATGATATTATGAAATATATACTGAAGAGGCAAGGGATTTTGACCACCCCTTCAGTCCCCCGTTTTAGACCAATGTGGGGTCCAATACCGCCACGTCTGGTCTAACCAGTGAGGTCACTACGGAAAGGGGAGTGATGACGCATGCTCCCCTGACGGGTCACACTTGTCTCTTCACCTCGTCACGGACATGCTGGATACTAAAAATTCCAGTCCCCATTAAGAGGCTCTCCCACCTTCCACTCACAACAGGACATCAATGTCATTCTTCCTCAATTTATCAGTCAGATTAACATTTTTATAAAACACATAACTGATTACGAAACAAGTACATATTTATTCTCTGGAAGCCGGGCTAAATAAACAAGCACTGTTGCTGTATTCCTAGCATGGGCTAGACCCGCAGTCACTACTCAGATCCTAAATAAGGACATTCTATAATCATGAATACCAGAATATAAGCACTATTTTTTATTCATTTATTTAAAACCATAATTTTCAAATCCTTTTATCATAAACAATGTTGGATAGTTAATCCATTATTTTCACTACCCCCTTTATAGACCCTTTAGGTTCAAAACACAATGGTTGTCTAACAAAAATATAACAACAAAAAATAAAATATTAATAAGATCACTGATAATCGATTCAAGCACTTTTAAGTCTTTACTGAAATTATCAATCAGTTTATGGTCACAAAGCATGTATCAGTTTAATTGTATAACATCTTACACCTGTTTTATTATTATGGTTTCAAAAATAGTAATAAAATAAAACAAATCCACATCATCAGTTTAATTATTATTTTACCACTAAAATACAGAATTTTTCCCATTCTGCTTAATAAAGCTTTTGTCCATTCCTTATCTTTATATCACGTTAAACCCTGTTAATCATACAATGCCTTATTTTTATTCTGAAACATTTCATACCATTTAAACTTAATTTAACCTATATTTCTTCTATCTTTACCCATTTACCTACACTCCTCATCTAACCAGTATAATTGTTTGCTTACAATCCACACAAACATATCTCACAAAACAACCTTTTTGTTTTTCACTTCCCTCTTCCAACAAGTCTCTCACTGCTGTCAGCCTAGTGACACGAGTTCCCTCGTTAGGGAAATTACTTTATTAATTCTTCAATACCCTTGGTTTCTTATCATTAATTTCAACTTTATTTTTCCTTTTCACAGTATTTGTCTATCAAATGGTTAGTCTAAAGACTGTTAGAAAAATAGAAGTCCAAAAATATTATCAGTATCTCAGTAATATCTCAGTCCCACTTATCTTTACACTTTTACAGAAACGAAAATATTATCTTACTCGCATCGCAACCTCTAAGACAGCCATAAAGCTGCTTTCTCATTTAACCTTTATTAACTAAATTGTATTTTTCTTAGACATCTAATGTCAAACATCCATTCAATGGATTGAGAAATAACATTTTTTTTTAGAAGTTATATTCACTCCTCCTTTGTTCGCCCACCGGCCTTTCATAACAAAATGAGGGAGCTCACTCTGGATAATTTGGATAGTGACTCAGCCAATGTGTCACTTTGTCTCTCTGCCGTCAAGTCTATAATTTCTTTTATTTACGTTTATCATTAAGATCCCACATAGTCGTCTATTTAAATGTAGACCCTCAGTTGAATTTAGAGAAGAGTTTTTACCCCATAATGGACGGCAATCTTCAACTTTACAATTCCAGTTTATTTAACATACTAATCCAGAGAGTAATTCAGAACAATATCATAAATGACAAAATTATTAATAATCACCAATAGCAGACAGAGCTGGAAAACCACTCCAATTAAAGCTCGTCCCATGTTCTGTATTGTCTTTTCATCAGATTGACTCAGAAATGTCAACTTTTTGAAAGTTTGTCATTCCACTTAACATCTGTAATGATAAAACACTCATTCCAGAGGTTAATGATACAATATCCTCAAAATCAGGAAATAATAGTCCCCAAACTAACACATGTAACGTGCCGTCACCAAAAATACACACATTCATACACTGAAAAAAAATATTTTCAAGATTTGTTATCACAACATATTTTCTTTTGTCAAATCAACTTTATAATAATTTCTTTAGTTGAAATAACTTATTATTTTGAGTTTCTGATGATTAAATTAATCTCCTTCATTGTATTAACTCACTTTTTCCAGTTCAATCAACTTAAAATTTTAAGGCAACCCAGGTTACTTACTTTTTTAAGTTAAACCAACAATATTTTTTACAGTTTAGTAATCAACATTTTTTTCTTGTAGCTTTTATTTAATTGTTTATGGTCTCTAAACCAGTTTCAAAGCATGCCTGCTATTATTCATTTACTTTTAGACAGTCAGCTGGATTGTTTTGGTTCATTAACATTATTTTGTTTAAGCTTTCTTTAGCAGGCCAAAACAGAAAGACGGACACAGTTTCCATCCCTTCCTCCACTCAAGTCTCTCTCACTATTACAAATAATCTTTTCATCAGCCTTATAATACTGTAACTTAGACAACATTTAAACTCATTACAATATCCTTTGACCATTCACCTTTGTTATCCAGACTTTTCTTAAATCTACAAATGCTGCCTTCATCTTTAGTCACCACCACGTCTAACGACCTTTAGGAGTCAAAATTATGTTAGACATATTAGTTCTAAATCAACACTATAATTTTCCTTGCCCATAAGGTAACCGACATCCAAAGGTTTTGTTACTGTCTCCACAACAACAAATGGGAATCACTTCATGGCCCCGACTGAACCCCGAAGCCCCCTTCCTGTTAGCTCTTTATCTATAATCTCCATCAGGGTGTGGTCCCCTGGCATACACAGAGCTTGTCACAATGAGAAACAAGCCATACAGTGAATGCGGTTTCTGGTGAGTGGGATAGAGGGACTTACGTTCCTGGGGCAGACTGCCGTGACTCCTCACAGCTCCATCCCCCCTAACGATACAGGATGCTGTTGGCCTCGCAGACACCCGTCCACTCTCATACCCAACCTCACATAAACACCTTCATCAGGAGATGCCCAGTGTCTGCGTGATCCCCCTGCCTTAGGTTGCCTTCTATTTGGCCAAAGAAGGTCTTACCCGTCATCGAGATGACCACTCGTGCACACATGGTAACCGCCATTTTCTCAAAACCGTTTTCTTCAACAAAATCTGTTGTTTCTGGAGCTTAGGAAAAATATTCGAGAGTCACCAGGGCCATTCGGACTGCCTAATAGTTGTAACACAGGGAGACAGGTTAATAACAACATATTCAATCACTTAAATCCATTAACCATCTTAAAAGCAGCAACTAGCTACTCAGTGGATTTAGATCACAACCGTACATTCAGTGTACTTCATCTGTAGGCGGAGCCATCGGCCCCGCCCCCGTTTCATGGTGGGGACTAAGATTTTCAGACAAAGAAGTTATTGGTTCACAAACAACCTAGTCAAAGATCTATCTAGTTTCGTCTATTATTATTTTAATGACTTCTTGAAAGTCCTTCAGTTTTGCTTTTAAAACATTTAAAATACAAACTGCCTCTGAATGGCAATGATTTCTTTTAACATCTCTGTGTCTATGATCTTCAACTGAAACACTGTGTTTTAATACAAATAGCTTATTATCACTAATGACACAGGCTCAGATAACATCTTTAGCTGACATTGAATGAGAGAGAGACTGTGAGGGATTCAGTACTGGTACTGCGCTCATAAACTTCTAACATCAAACTTTATCCCATCGTTTAACTCTATTCCAACTTAAGGCATCTTTGCCAGAAATTACATACGGTTTCAAATTAACATTATTTACATTTGTCTTTTGCCCACATCAGGGAATTAGGCATTACTAATTTCCTCTCAGATTGAGTCTCTGTTGCACTGGCAGTTTTCAGCCACAGTACACATCAGATTCAGATAAGCAAACTGTTTCATTACAGCCCAAAACAAACTTATCTTTTTGAAAGCTAAACATCGGCTTCTAGTTCTTTCATGGTCAACTTCTCAAGTTGTTTGTTTAATCAGCATTCAGCAACTGCCAATAAAGTACTGCTTCTGCTTATTTGTTCTTAAATAAAAATAATTATTCTAGTTCTCAATAACGTTTCTCATTTCTCAATCTCAATTTTAATCGTCAAGTTCTCAACCATTGCTTAATATTTGACTTAAGTTTTCTCTTGGAGTTTATCAATCTCCAATTAGGATTCACACTAACTTTGACGAGGCAAGCACTCTCTGCTTGTGATACTTTTGCAGTTATTGTAAATCATCTGTGTGATTAGTCTCTCTATATCATCTAAAACCTTTTTAAAATGTTTAATTAAAACACAATCATCCTTTTAGTTACTTTGATATATTTTGCAACTCACATTTGTTGGAGTCATTCATTTTACATCAAACTGTAGGCCTATTCATCAATTCACTTTTAAAAATTAGTATTATAGATCCTTTCTTTAAAAGGATTCACTTTAAAACTTCAATCTTTTGACCTTATTTTTATTTCTTATTTCTAAGACAAAAAATGTTAATGTCGTCATTTAAACACGGATCACGGATCTACTTCCAAACCCACATTAATACCAGAAATGTGTTGTCTGTCACATTTAAAACACCTTCTCTGTGGGCATTTACAGTTACGTGTTAAATAATCCTGCTGACCACAATTAAAACACTCTCTATCTGCTCCAACTTACTGCACACTCTTGAAGCGGTGTGTGTCCCATTCAGGAATGCACACAGAGCCACTGATAAGCAGTTCTCTGTATTCTTTTACAGTCCGCCAGTGGCGGATTTAATCACAATAGCCCAATCATAATCTTCTTCATTATTATTGACAGAACATTAATTTTCAGAAGCTGCATCGAAATGCTCAAAATATTTCTAAGTTGTTTTCACAAAGTTTCAGTTTAACTTTAATCACTTGCCTAGGGAAATTATTCCCGCCCCAGAATTTATTCTACTTGCTTTTTGTAATGATCATTAGCAATAAGAGGCTAAACATTTTCATCTTTCAGTTTCTTTATAACCAGTCAAGTTGTCATTTAAATTTCCAATCAGACTCAAAACCCTGACTACCATTTACTTAATAATTTCTGCAAATTTCTTCAAAGTGAGGGCTTCAGAGCACAGCTGTTTACAGCATTTGCTCTCTTCTGTCGCACTCTTTGTTTTAGGACTGTTCAGATTACTGATTAAGTTATCCAATTTTTCTGCCATATCTTAATCATAGTTCATACTCACCTGAAGTTATTGCAGAAATGGAGGCGGCAATCTTTGAACAACTCAGCTTGGCTTCTGCGTGATGAAACTGCAAAGTATACTGCAAAATCACAGTTACATATACTGGTCCACGCCAATTTGGGTCCCAACTTTTTATTTATTTTTCCCCGGAATCGTTCCTGATGCATCCCTGGCAAACAACCCTGTTTTTGTTAGTATCCCTAACTGCCTAATCCACTAAATTCGGGGTACCCCTATCTGAGATGGAAGAGATAGAGTAGGTTCGCGGTGCCCTGGAACTTAAACCCATTCCAGGGACGCACTTTGCTGGGGTGTTGCTACACCAACAATGCCCAGGCCCAGTGGGGCCCCCACAAAGCACGCTTCACTTGCGCTGTCTGCTCTTGTTAACTTTAAACCTTAAACAATGCTATCAGCGACTTCATTTTATACTTTAAACTTTAGTATAATTAACTTCTTCACTCGCTCATCGGAGTGAAGACTCTCCCGACCTCCTTCAAAATCTCTTCCAATCAGACAGCCCTAACAATTAACAAAAGCTTACTACCTTGTTTGTTGATTTGCCAGGGGTGTCACCGAGAATAATTGCCCGCGCATCCTCCACCAAACTGTTAGGGGTTAACAGTTAAAAGACCCAGAACCAGATATGAAGAATGAAGACCCGGAGTCGGAATTATAAAAATTAAAGAAAGTTTTACTGAACATAGTTTGCCATTTCATCAGCAGAAGTCAGCTTCAAGACTCCCTCAGGAGTTCGTAGGCCGCCGCTTACAGTTACAAAGATCACAGCAGTTATACCATTTTCAAGGTCTAAGCTACGTCATTGCTTACACGTTGAATGATTCTCATTGGCTACGATATGGATAAACACAGTAATTTTCCACACATATACAGATAGACGAAACATATCTCCATCGATGAGGCACGTCATGACCTTCCAGGTCACAGATTTGGGTTGCTGGCGCCAGTGTGTCCAGAACAATAACTCATTCAATCTCCAATAATGGCAGTGGTTCCTTAACCTGCAACTAAGAAGACTAACACTAAACTTTAGTCTAACTGGAGTAAGACTTTAACAAAGAAATAGTGCCTTAAACTGTTGGCTTCAATGACCCCTTTATGTTTTAACACTCAAACATAAACCAAATCCCTATTTCCCTATTATTTTCACTGTTACTGCATTCACATAGGACACTAGCAAATAGGAGCTCCCATCAAGGCTGAAGAGAGTCTGAGCGGCTTATTATCAGTTAAGTGTACCAAAACATAATGGTAAAACATTCACTCGTTTGGGGGAAAAACAGATAACATTTGCTTCTCAGAAAGCAAATATAATAGAAAGAATACAGTTTAATATAACAATTAAAGTTCAATAAAGCAATGCTCAATATAGCTTGACCATCGGTACAGAGAAGTATCATATGTGTTGGACATATGTGTTCACGACGCCTTTATGATCCATAAACCTTTCTCCTGAGACCAGAGAAAGAGACAAATGGCCTTGTGCACCTAAAAGAAGCTGGTGACTTACATCAGCATGCATTTAAGAATATTATTTCACAAGCAAAAGCACAAAGAATACATTTATGTCAATAAATGATTAAATAACAATAAACATACTTAATTATTGATTTTATAAAAGAAATACATAATCATTCAAAATGATATTATGAAATATATACTGAAGAGGCAAGGGATTTTGACCACCCCTTCAAGAGTATACCCACTTCTCCAGGCACCACTACATCACTGACTCTTATCTCAATTTCAAGAGAGGGCTGCAGACATACGCTGCGGAGTGCGGACTGCGGAGCGAGCGGAAAAAACCTGGAGCGGATTAGCGGAATCAACGGAATGCTTTGAGCAAAAAAGTGCTGGTTTGTTTACATCTAGGTAGTTTGGCGTGAATGACCTGGAATGCTACAAAGTCGTAAGTCGTGGTTTGAAGTCCTGCTTTACGTGCACAAAAACCTTCCTGGAACGCAGCATGAGTATTTCAAAGATACCCGGATGGTCTACTTTTTCCGGTCAGAATCTGAAGTGTAGATCGATGCACACTCTAACGGCTGATATTGCCCACAACCCATTGCGCGTTGGACGAGGATTCAGTTAGAGAACTACAAACACGAGTAAAAAGTGTTAAAAAAAAAAAAAACTACAGACACGGAGGTCGCGCGAGTCCCGCGGTTATGTTGAGAGGTTTAAGTCAAGTCAAGTCACATTTATTTATATAGCGCTTTTCACAATACAGATTGTATCAAAGCAGCTTCACAGTGATAACATGAAAGTAGTACAACACAGATCAATAATATTGTTAAATATTAAATACTAAATAACCCTGACTAAAAAAGCCAAAAGCAAGGCGACAGTGCCAAAACTCCATCAGATTGGATGGAGAAAAAACCTTGGGAGAACCCAGGCTCAGTCGGGGGCCAGTTCTCCTCTGGCTTACATTCATATTGTTTATATATAAATATTAAATATAAATATTGTTTATATATAAAACGGCTCCATAACATATCGCCGGCGTTGAGTCGTCTCTTCACAGGCGCTGGTCTCCTCTTCAACGGTTTCGTCACAGGCGTTAGGGCATCCGAAATCCCAGTGAGAGGCTGGATACAAAACTGGACCTGACAAACGCCATTTTTCTCGGGACAAGCGTCCCGAGATAACAGTAAACAAGGCAGATGGGAGATAAGAAAACCACTATCTCACAAACTCACCGCAACCCAACCATACACGCCTACCCGTTTGACTAAGGCTGTCGAGCCCCACTGTCGCGGAAATGCGTTTCAGTGGCAAACGGTTCCGTATGGCATAACAGAGGACTAAAAGGTAAGCATTATGTGAATGCTTGACTAAAGAGATGCGTCTTTAATCTAGTTTTTTTTCTCCATCCAATCTGATCCACTGTCGCCTTGCTTTTGGCTTGCTCAGTTGGGGTTATTTAGTGTTTAGCAGTATTATTGATCTGTGTTGTACTACTTTCATGTTATCACTGTGAAGCTGCTTTGATACAATCTGTATTGTGAAAAGCGCTATATAAATAAATTTGACTTGACTTGACTTGACTTTAATCTAGTTTTAAACTGTGTCAGCGAGTCAGAGCCTCGGACTGTATCGGGAAGGCTATTCCAAAGTTTTGGAGCTAAATGCGAGAACGCCCTCCCTCCTTTAGTGAACTTAGATATCCTATGACCAGAAGCCTTGAATTTAGTGATCTTAAGGAACGCGGTGGATTGTAGGGCGAAAGAAGGTCCGTTAAGTACATAGGAGCTAAACCATTTAGGGCTTTATAGGTCAGTAGTAGTACTTTGTAGTTGATACGGAACTTAATAGGTAACCAGTGTAGAGATGATAAAATCGGTGTTATGATCATATTTTCTTGACCTAGTAAGAACTCTAGCAGCTGCATTTTGTACTAACTGTAGCTTGTTTATTGACGATGCAGGGCAACCGGCTAATAAAGCATTACAGTAGTCTAGTCTCGAGATCATGAATGCATGAACTAACTTTTCTGCATCAGAAACAGATAGCATGTTACGTAGCTTAGCAATGTTTCTAAGGTGGAAAAAGGCTGTTCTTGTAACACATGAAATATGATTTTCGAAAGACAAGTTGCGGTCTTGTATAACACCCAGGTCTTTTACTGTAGTGGATAGAGTAACAGGACATTCGTCTATATTAAAGTTGTATTGTGAGAGGTTTTGTGAGTAGTTTTTTGGACCAATAAGTAATACCTCCGTTTTATCTGAATTTAATAGCAGAAAATTACGCGTCATCCAGCATTTTATATCTTTGAGACACTCTGTCATTTTAGATGAGTTAGTGTTTTCATCTGGTCGTGATGAAATATATAATTGAGTGTCGTCAGCGTAACAGTGGAAATTAATTCTGTGTTTTCTTATGATATTACCAAGTGGCAGCATATATATTGAGAATAGCAGAGGGCCTAAAACCGATCCTTGCGGTACTCCATAGTCTACAGACGTTATCTTTGATTTTTCCCCATTTAAACAGACAAAATGAGAACGGTCCGATAAGTACGATCTAAACCAGCTTAATGCCTGTCCCAGAACACCAGTGTAGTTTTGTAGTCGATCCAAGAGTATTTTATGATCTATAGTGTCGAACGCAGCGCTAAGATCAAGTAGGACTAGTATTGAGATACAGCCTTGGTCAGAAGCTAAAAGTAAATCATTTGTAATTTTAACTAGCGCAGTTTCTGTACTATAATGCGGTCTGAATCCTGACTGGAATTTTTCATAGATATCATTGTCTCGCAAAAAAGAGGACAATTGAGCGGACACAACTTTTTCTAGTATTTTGGACATAAATGGAAGATTTGAAATGGGTCTGTAATTTGGATCTAATTGCGGTTTCTTAATGAGAGGTTTTATTACGGCCAGCTTGAATATTTTTGGAACATGACCTAAAGATAAAGACAAGTTAATAATATTGAGGAGAGGCTCTTCCACAACAGGTAATAGTTCTTTCAGTAGTTTAGTGGGTATTGGATCTATAAACATGTTGTTGGTTTAGATGCAATGATAAGTTTATTTAGCTCTTCCTGTCCTATCGTTGTAAAGCGGTTTAGTTGTTCTGGAGGGGCCATAATTGAAGCTGAATCAAAAGACACCATAGAGGATTGTACATTTATAATTGTGTTTCGGATGCTTTCTATTTTCTCATTGAAGTAATTCATAAAATCATTGTTTAGATAAAGAGGTTTGAGTGATTAATCATTACTATCTAACCTAACGAAAATAATTTATTCAATGTTCTCCACATTATATTGCATCTGCAGCAGCATTGTGAACTTTTGTAAGGATACGTTTAGCCATTACTTTTTAAATGCATCATTATATTCAAATAGCAAAACACGAAAGTAGCCTATCCGCATTAAAGACCCACGATTGGCAGATGAACGTGCTCCCGAAACGGTAGGAAATCAAATTAGATTGAATGGAGGATTTTAACTGTGACAAGATGATTGATAGGGCAGTTTGTGGTGACAGGACATAGACATCATATAGGTAGACGCCCTATCGACCACTACTGCCTATTGGCACGGACGAGAATTGGAGCCGCCATCTTAAACCGGTCATCCGCTCCGCTCAGTGCAATCTGAATGGCAGGTGAAACGAGCTGTCAGCACATTAAATTAATCATACTGAATACTGAACTGATTTTAACGCGTTTTTTTTTTTTTGCTGCCAACGTCATTCATGTAGCTATGATACAGGACACATGGTTCGGCGTATTTTAATATCCATTGTAGGTTAACAGTAATAGCAAACTGACATTGAATCAACGTGGAAACGACGTCTCTCATGACATTGAAACAACGTTGATTTGCTCATCGAATTAACGTTGAACCAACATCAGACGCGGCATTCTTCAAAGCTAAATGAAATCGAAAATTGGTTTGCTTTCATAACGTTGAAACAACGCGTTGATTTCAAGTTGATTTTACGTTAGTTTTGAAAGAATGACGCATCTGACGTTGGTTCAACGTTAATTCGATGAGCAAAACAATGTCAGATCAAGTTGTTTCGATGTCATATTTCCACGTTGATTCAATGTCAGTTTGCTATGGATAATATTCTGATATAAGATATTAAGTGACCAGACACAATATATGTGATGAAGGATATAATGTATTTTATAATTCACACACTATAAATATAATAAAGAAGCAGAAACAGATAGTAGCGGTAAAGTAAGATATTTTAATAAGTTGAAGAAACAGTTTATGATTGACACACGCAAATACATACACACAAACAGACACACATTTAATACTTTTATTTGGATCTAAAAGACATTACAAAGAATACAAGATCCAAATACTCTGGGAAGGGTCTTTGACAAGGTGACAGATCTACAATTCATTGCTCACAAACTTATACGAGTCCATCCATTTAATACTCAACACATTAAGGATAAACAAAGCATCTCCGTCTCCAGATTTGCAAGCTCCCTATGGTGGCTGAAACAGAGCAGAATTTTGCAAGCTTTTTTGCCTCCTTTTTTTGCAGCCCTCCTAACTGCATCCCCCGGAACACACACACACACACACACACACACACACACACACGCACGCACGCACGCACGCACACACACACACACACACACACTAATGTAATGTAATTTTACCACAGGACTTCTGTAATATCAATAGCCAAATCGCATGTGGTAAGATATGTTATCAATAAAACTAGAAGTTGGAGAGGTAACTCAAATTGCGCATCGCTGTCATGCGTGTACATTACGTTGCTTCCTGATGTGCGCAAACACAAATAACCTATACAACAGGGCAGCTGAATGCTTATCTGACAACCTAGAAGCTCTTGTAATTATTACTTTAACACTTACCCCACCTCTCCATGCCGGGTGAACACCGGCTGATGCAGTAAACAGCATTTCACAACGATTTCAGTACAGTAATAGCAAATATCCTTGCTCCTTCTCGATTATCTGGTAATATTCTATTCACAAAATACAACCAATAGTACGGTAATTTTAAGACTTACTTGTGAAAAGCCCTATTTTCGGTGGTCCGGCGATTAGAACAGGAAAATGCTCCACAGTGCTCTGGCATCTCATCTGCTGCCACGCAACGAGACTAGGAATACGACCGGTTCAAGATGGCGGTCGGATTTCTCGTTTTCCAGCGGCCAATCCACAAGTTTCCTACGCCCCATGAGGCCTTGCGTCAAAAGTGGGCGCGACTTCCGGTTGGAAGTAAACAAAGCGCAACTTGACATACTTCACACTCGTTCATTCAACAGTTGACAGTCATTCAAGTTATAGCGATCCAAACTAGATAACGATGTGGGAACACAACCTCAACGAAATTCAAAAGGGTGAAATAACAGTACCTTTACCCTCCGCAGTAGTTGATTGGGAGTATTATAATAACATTATTAATAATCAATACTCATCAAGGCATGGTGACAGACAGTTGTGCGAGCTGACAAACAATTCAAATAAAAAATACACACTTAGTCATTGTGCTTTGGAGTTTATTCAAAATTATAAATGAATGTGCTGCTTGAATACATTAACTGGCACATTTGGTATTCTGTCAACACAGGCTTTGATCCTGAGTTTAGGTGTAACATCAGTAGCGAACAGCCAATCACATGCTGATAGAGTTTATAGAACATTAAGAATTTAAACAAATGTACACAGGAAGATTCATCGTCTTTTGGGAGGTGATGGAAGCTACAGTCGCTGGCAGGATCAGAGACAGGCTCTGGGAGGATCACTCTGATTTCGTTTTCAGGTTATGTTCAAAACAATCCCGTTTAAGCCACTAAATTAGTTTAGTCCGGTTATACATACAACCGCGAACAGCACATGTTGTCCCTGAGCTCCGTAACGTCATCTCTCATAAAGATTTGCGTCTTTAAATAGTAAAATAATTCTCCGAAAAAAAACTAGCCTCTTCGCTAACTAACACACAAAATACCATTGGAATGCTACTTCCGCCGCGTCACCGGAAGTTTCACCCACTTTATTTTTTACAGGAGCGCCCCTCGGAAACTTGTGGATAGGGTATCTAGTCTCTATGATTTCTATGGTGACAGGATGCACCACATGGCTCTGGGATGCACGCATCACGCGACAGAGCCGTCCGTTAAAGATGACGTGATAGCCTATGGCCCAAAGCTTGCCTACTCTTTTGCTACACACTCAAAAGTATGTACTTTTTCTTCACAAAAAGAGTACATACTTTTAGGGCGTAGTATAGTAAGTAAGCGAATTTGGACGCAGGGTCTTATTTCTAGATTAAGACTGGGACATACAGGACTTAATTCAACAATGCAAATAATAGGAAAACATCCTACAGCAGGGGTTCTCAAACATTTTGGAGCCAGGGACCCCTTTCAGGGGAAAAAAATTTCCAAGGACCCCCCTCATATTTATAACCGTTATTGAGCACAAAGTTAATGTGTGAGCGGCTAATGAAATATTTTTGCACAAAATGAAGGGTCTCCACCCAGGGTACTATGCAGGAATTTCTAAATAGCCTACTGAGGTCCCAAAAGTCATCTTGCTAGGAATCACTTAGGATCCCTCACTTAGGAAATTTTGATGTTCTTGATCTACACATGTGCATTTTAAGGTGTTTTAAGGCCCCACAATTGGATAACTAGATTTAGAAGCAGTGTCAGTGGGCAGTGGCATAAATTTTTTTTTGTCAAGATGTCACGAAACACAATCACATATTCCAATCAGGAATGGCCTTAAAAGATAATGTTTCAATGATTAGGCCTATTCTGCACACATATAAAGCCCATAAGCCTATAAATACAATGATAATGGCATTATGTTTAATAGGTGCGTGCGTTGTTAATTTGAGCTTCTGTAATTAAATATATGAATCCATAATGTTAATCTCATGGGCACAGTATGTTTCTCTTGACCTGCTTTTTCCTTTGTTAAAGTTGAGCTTGATTAATACTTTGCAAACTGATTGTTTCAGTCGTTTTTTAAAACTTTTATCTAAAATAGCTGTTTAGTTTATGTTAATTTATGCCTACATCTTATCTCGCACTTTATGACCGTTGACTGAAACGTCGTGCGGGGAACTTTGAGTTCACTCCGACTCAAACATTTTGACATTGAGCTGCGTTGTTAGTCTGCTGAAGCACTTCAGACGAGAAGGTCAGTATCATCGCGATGTGCATCCTTACAACCTCAATTGTGGGTACGGCCCTGTCACTATGCACTTTTATTTTAATAATGATCAGACTTCTAATGTCAAATCTACAGTGGCAGTGCTAGAACTGACTATTGTGCGCGCACGCGAGACGCCGGCGCGCGATTACGTGGGAATTTTTCCTCAGCAGTGGAAACAGGAATACTCTTATTTATGGTCATAGATAAGACAAGAGTGCATCATCCGAAACGGTAAAGTGTCCATTTTTTATTTGTGTATAGGCTATATTATAAATGACTACAAAATGTCATGCCTTTTAAAAAGACACATTTATATGCGGGTTCATGCCGTCTCTTGGTCTCCTTTCTGGCGCACGTCCCGCAAATCAACAGCAGCGAATAATCTACTTGACGCACAGATATAGATTATCTATCTATAGAAAACTTTAAGTGTCTACTTTGTATTGTTTGATGTTAAATGCATTATATAAGTTACTTAAGAATACATAGCATGTTTTTAGATGATAAAGAAAACATGACTCATAGCACGGAAAAAACGTTAGGTTGTTATAAATTATTTCGCGGACCCCCTGGCTTTAGCTCACGGACCACCAGGGGTCCGCGGACCCCACTTTGAGAACCACTGTCCTACAGGATTGTGTGAATGGTGTGGAATCAGAGAAACAGTGGAGCATGTACTTTTTTTTTTTTTCTTTTTTTTTTTTTTATTGCAAAATAAAGAAAAAATACAATAACAGCAAACAGAGGAGAAAAAACAAAAAACAAAAACAATAATAGAGGGGTTACAGACATCAAAATAGATTGCATTAAGTTATACAAAATAACATATTACAATTTGTAAAAATAACCAAATTAAAGGTTCTTTACCACAGACTCCAAAATATTATGTGTTCTAGAAACCTTAGAGTTTAATGGTTTTGACAAATTTTTAAAAGAAGAAAAAAGGGACTTTAAATCAGATGAGAACATTCTAAAATCCGGCTTACAATGAATGGTTCTGGCTTTGTGAAGATGAAACTTGCCCAGAAGACACAGCAGAAATACAGTATAATTAAAATTAATATCATTAGAACAAAAATCTGATAAAAAAATTATAGAATCAGAAATTTGTACCAATTTCTTGCAACAGTAAAAAACTAACAGGGTAACATCTGACCAGAAAGATTTAGAAAATGGGCATTGATAAAATAAATGAAGAATAGATTCTTCTTCAATATTGCAAAAGGAGCATAAAGAAGATACATTCTCAGAAAACTTGCTCAAGAATAGATTAGAAGGGTAATATCTATGAATAATTTTGAAATGGAGTTCTTTTATTTTATTAGGAATAAAAAGTTTATGAGAAAAGGCCCATAAATAATTCAAATTAGAGTTGGGATAACAGATACTCCATTTAGAACGAGCTTTAGGAAGAGTTTTTGAAGATGAAGAAAGAGCATTCCTAATAAAGAAGTTATTGCATTTTTTATCTAATATATTAACACCATTAAAAGCAAGTGTTGGAATAAAGTTGTTTACACGGTTGTAATTTAAATGTGCTTTAAACAAGGTTCTTACACTTACAGGAATGCTCTTAGTCACCTTATTAAAATCTCTTACAGAAATCGTAACACTTTTTAGGGACATAAAATCATAAATGGAAAGAAGGTCTCCTTGAGCACTAAACAAATCGGAAACAAAAATAATATTTTGATCCACCCATTCTTTGAAAAAAAGAGACTTGTTACCACACAGTACATTTTCATTATTCCAAATAATACACGTGTGCGGGGAGAAGTTATGTTTGAAAGCAATCTTCCAGGATTCAAGAGCTTGTTTATGAAAATTTGAGAGTTTAATAGGTAATTTGCTACACTTAAAATTACAAGATAATAAGAATTTAAGGTCACCACATTTTTTAAAGATTAAATTAGGGATCCAAAACCAGGGTAAATCATTGTTAGAAATACAATACTTAATCCAGTTAATTTTGAATGTCTGGTTAATAGTTTGAAAATCTAAAGCGTTAAGACCACCCTCCTTGTAACTTCTTATCAAAGATTTTCTTTGAATGCATTCTGTTTTATTTTTCCAAATGAAACGGAATAGCAGAGAATCAATACATTTAATCGTTTTTTTATCAACATATAGGGAAAGAGCAGGGTAAACTAGGCGAGATATGCCCTCAGCCTTAGACAGCAGGACTCTCCCATAAATTGTCAAGTCTCTCTGCAGCCAGCAACATAGTATTTTTTTGGTTTTATCTATCCTTGGTTGAAAATTGTTGTGAAGACGTTCTGAACCTGATTTGCAAATATCGACCCCGAGGTATTTTACCTGCTGTTTAACTTTAATACCATTAACAGAAACTTTATCTGAATCATGCACATACAAAATTTCACTTTTCGTAGGATTTACCACCAATCCAGAAGCTTTGGAGAAAAGATTAAAAATGCTTAGGGCGCCAGAGACTTGTGAATCATTTTTAAGAAAGAGACAAGTATCATCAGCTAACTGACTAATTATTAAAGTGTTCTCTCCAATATTTATACCCTCAATATTTGAGTGTTTTATATACAAACTTAGAAGCTCAGCAGCCAATAGAAATAGAAAAGGAGATATGGGGCATCCCTGGCGAATACCTCGACCCACTGAAAATCGGGGAGAAGTGCCGGAAGCTAAGGAGACACAACTGTTAATACCATTATAAAGAGTACGAATCATATTAATAAAAGAACTACCAAAACCAAACTTAGAAAGGGCTTCAAAAATAAAAGAGTGCTCAACTGTATCGAAAGCTTTATAGAAGTCGATAAACAAAATTAAAGCCTCTTTGTTTATAAAATCAGAATAATCAAGAATATCTAAAATTAATCTAATATTATTAGAGATATGTCTACCTTTTAGAAAACCAGATTGAGAGTCAGAAATTATGTCTCCCAAACAAGGCTTAAGCTTTTCAGCATATACAGAAGCCAATAACTTATAATCAGAGTTCAAAAGGGTGATCGGGCGCCAATTATCTAAAAATTTGTTATCCTTATTAGGTTTGGGTATAAGAGAGATGAGACCTTGTTTCATAGATTCTGCCAATTCACCTTTCATTGAACACTCAATAAGGGCATCGTAAAGAAGATTTTTTATAGAGTCCCAAAAGACTTTAAAAAATTCAAAGGGTAAGCCATCTGGCCCCGGGGATTTATTATTAGGCATTCTTTTGACTATATTATAAAGATCATCTATATTAAAAGGATCCTCACATTTTTTCCTGTTTTGGTCATTAATTTTAGGAATAACAGATTGAATCTTTTGAAAAAACAAAGATGAAGCGTTGGGGTCAAAAGAGGAGGTATACAAATTTTGATAAAATTTAGAAACATGGGAAGAAATCACAGAGGAATCATTAGATAACGTATTATTAATATACAGAGAAGAGATTTTTTTATTACTGCCGCGTTTCTTCTCAAGGTTGAAGAAGTAGGCAGAATTTTTTTCTCCAAACTCAAGCCATTTTGACCTCGATCTAATAAAAGCACCCTTTGCTTTTTCTAGAAAGAGATCATCCAGACAGGCTTGTGAAGTATAAAGAGATTCCTTATCCTTCTCACTCAGGTTAGGGTTCTGTAAAATTTCATTTATTTTTTTAATTAAGTTTGCAATTTCCTTATTTTTAACAGACATTCTATTTTTTCCAAATTTAACCGAAAAACTCCTACATTCATATTTAAATAGCTCCCATTTCGAAATAGCCGAGGTATTAGCCTGAGATTTAACACTCTCTGCGATTTTCTCAATCTCTTGACAATATGATTCAGAGAGTAAAAAGGAGCAATTTAACTTCCAGTACCCAGGGTTCATTTTTCTTCTTCGCTTGGATTTATCATCCGATAACGTTATGTCAATCACTGCATGATCAGTTAAAGGTGAGGGTGAAATTTCTGCTGATACCAAAAAAGAAATTAAAGAGTCTGACATCAGCCACAGGTCTATACGTGATTTTTGAGAAAAATCTGACTTCAACCAAGTATACATGTGTGTATCGGGGTGTAAATATCTATGTGCATCGATCAGGTTCAGACATTGACAGAGATTTGCAATCAGGGGGTTGACGCTATTAGATACATGTCTTGGTGGGAATCTATCAGCAACTAAGTCTGGTGCCTCGTTGAAATCGCCACCAAATAAAATAAAAGCAGAGGGATATTTAAGTTTTAAATTATTTATATGAATGACTATACTATCAAGTAAAGTTTTGTTGTTTGCAGAACTATTGAACCCATATATGTTAATCATTATAAAAAAATTGCTGTCCAAGTGAACAACTGAGATAACCCACCTTCCAATCCCTGAAGAAAGCGTTTCTATAACCTTTCCTTGAAATCCACTATTAAGCAATATAGCGACCCCACCTGATGAACTTGAGTTATGACAGAAAGAAATAGAGCTCCCCCACTGATTACGCCAGAATTTTTCATCGTTTACACAAGAATGCGTCTCTTGCAAAAAATATATGTCCCTTTTAACAGATTTACAAAACAAGAATAAAGCTTTTCGCTTGTTTAAGTCACGTAGCCCCCGAACATTCAAAGAGAAACATGAGAAATGTGAACTAAACATAAAAACAGAACTCAAACTCTTTTGAGTAGCCTAATACGACTGTCAGAACAAGTACAGAAGAAACTAAATATGCTTCTTAGAAGATATGCGGAGCTTATAAGGCTCGAACTCCCAAATCAATTAGGAAAGTCAACACACTCCGTTATGGACCCAAAAAAACAAAAAACACTTCACCTTCCCATTTCGCAAAATACAAAATAAGGGGCATGTTAAATATCGAAAACAGAAATTCTCTTCCCGTTAATGAAGGCAACGGGCCCGTTAAACCCAGCTTTCTTTCCTTCCCTTCTTGCCTTTTCAACGAGTGGCCAAAGTTTGTTTCTCGCTTCTTTGTCTTCCTGCGTAAGATCTTCCAAGATCCGAATTTTCTTCTGTTTCAACAGCTCAGAACGTTTTGCTTCCGCCCAAATTGCATCTCGGCAAGTGCGGGATAAAAACTGAACGATGATCCGTCGCGGAGTGGTGTTTCCAGACTTAGGACCAAGCCGATGCGCGATGTCGACCATGTCCTGCAGTTTCTCCGCGGAGTGTGGAGAGAGGTTCCTGAACAGCTCAATGACGACCATTTTGACGTTTTCCCCCTCGTGCTCAGGTATCCCGGCTACACGGAGGTTCCATCTGCGCTTGTAACTGTCCAAACCGCTGCATTTCTCATTAAGAGCTTTATTTTCCTTTTCCAGCTTCACAACTTTAGCTTGCAGAGAAAGCACCTTATCCGTCACGTCCTCCACCTGCTTGTTAATAGATTCAAGCGAGCAGGTGAGGTTACAGATCGAAGCAGTGTTATCCTTCACCGATGCCTCGACTGAATGCAGTTTTACCAAAGACTCTTCTTGTAGCTTGCTAACCTTTTCGATCGCCGCTAGCAGCACAGAATTAGAGACCGAGTCGGAGGCAATAGAACGAGGTTTCTTCAGAGCAGGGGACTTACTAGGAGTGTCGGGAAGGCCCCCAAAAGTATCTTCAAGACGTCTTGAGTAGTTGTGTACCTTTAGATTTTCGTTGTTTGCAGAAGCCTCGACAGAGGCTAAATCCATGTTTTCTTCCATGGTAGTATCAACGGCGCAAGCTTACTTCACACAGGCGTAGAAAAAAAACTAATTAAAATAAACGCAAGGAGGGTCCCAATAAATGTTAAAACAGACTTAAAAGGATGTGTTAAGATTCCACTACAAGTTATATAGAAAATTAAGCATAGAAGTTCAAGCCTTAAGCACAGCACATAATAAAGGATTAGAGCGTAATAAAGTTGCTGTTAACACGGCGCCATCTTGACCCGACTCCCTGGAGCATGTACTTATTAAGTGTAATAAATATTCTGAGGAAAGAAATAAAATGATTGAAGAATTTGAGTCGAAAGATAATCAACAATTAATGTTAAAGATGGTTTTAAACTTAGTAGAGGGGAGTAACGTTAGATTAATAATAAAGTTTTTTAGTAGAACAAATTTGATCTTTAGAATATAGATAGGCAATTAGTATTATTAGTATCCTTCTCTGGAAGATGATGGACTTTGGCTGTAAATGGAGGAGCTGAACACGCAGCAACATTGAAAGCACGAGTCCTGATTGTTCTTGGAGTTGTGATATAGTGTCTCTGATTTGTCAACAAAAAGCTTTGTAATTCAATTGATAAGTGTCTTTTCAATTTTATTTGGAAAAACAAGACTCATTATGTGAAAAAATCTGTTATTATGAATACTTTTGAACGTGAGTAGTGATATGATGGACTATGTGTCAAAATGATTAATGGGTTTTTAATTAACCCATTAACCTTTGACCCGCCCCCTCCCCGTGCCCTGTGTTTGACCCGGCCCCTCCTCCCTGCGTCCTTGGGTGACCTTGACCTGTGGTGACCTTGTGTCATATGACCTGTCGTGTAATTGAATAATAGGCGTGGCATGCGTCAGTCCTCGTGATTATAAGGGAATCATTGATATGATGTAAGATTTATGTTCGAAGGGGATCTCTGGTCCTTGTGATTATAAGGGAAACATTGATATGATGTAAGGTTTTATGTTTGAACGGGTTCGTCCCACCACATTCCAGAGGAGAGGGGGATTGGTGGGGAAGGAGAAAGTGAGAATATCATAAGTCTTACACTAAAGTTTAAAAACATTCAATAAAATTGTATAAATGAAATGGTTATTTACATTTAGTCAGTTGCAGATATTTCATACTAACTAGTTTGGAAAAACATTCTTTAAAATGGTATAAATATAATATATACTATTTCACAGTTGATAAACATTCTATGATATGAATTAAATGGTTTGAAAATATCTAATGTCTTTCTAAACATCTACAGATCCAATTATTTTAAACAAAAAATAAACTCATCTTACATTTTTCATATGCAATACATGCATACATACATGAATGGGTGTGCAAAATAAGTTGTAATACAAAATATCCCCAATGTGAAAGTGAGAATATCATATGTTTTACACTGAAGTTGGAAAAAACACCCTGTTTTTAAAAGTATATAACTGAAATGCTTATAAAATAAATGATATACGATAAATATCTTACTGAACCAATTAATTAAGCAATAAACAAACTTATCTTACATGTTTTAGAGATTTGAAGAAGTCCATACATGTCCAAATACAATTAATGAATGGGTTGTGTTTAATATTGTGAATGTAAGATCCTGACAGTCTTCCTCAAGCGTTCCTCACACACTCCCGTTTAACATGCTTGTGTGTGTGTGTGTGTGGATGTGGATGTGGGTGTGCTGTGTCTATTAGTGTGTGTGTGTGTGTGTGTGTGTGTGTGTTCGGGGATCAGAACGAGACGTGTTCGATTAGTGTTAATTCCATATCGTAGTAAAAAGCATAAATTAAATCATTAAAAATCATGTGGCTGTGATCCATGAATTAGTCATTGTTACATTTCCAACGCCTGCAGATAGTACAACATATTTTTATCGCAAAAGATAGGCAGCACGATGTTAACCCTGAAAATCAAATTTTTCCCTGATTTACCCTGAAAATCTAATTTGTTAAAATACACAATAGACAATGTGAAATAGCAGGTTGTTTTGGGGGTCTGTGTAAAAACTTGACTTGAACTTAAAGTATATCTTTTATTTATCAGGGTGCATTTAAAGAACTTTGAAGAACTTTGAAATTTGGTCATCTCATACGTCATCACACACATGTGAATATACATGTTCAATATATACTTAAGTTTTATCTGTAAGAAATTTGCCACATAGACCTGTCTATCTTCAGAGAGAGGGGGACAATGAAGACATTTAGAGTCTGTGATGCCTCAGGCCGACCCCATTGATATAGGCTGCTTATAAGGCCCTTCCGATCGCCAGTGCATCTTGTGAGAAAGAAGTTACTTAACAATCATTTACGATAGCTTCAGGATATAGGGTGACAGAGCAGATGAGCCTCTGTGCATCGTGTAGTGTTAGTCTGCAAACGCCTTTCCAGAGCTTTTTGTTCGTACTAAATTTATTTCAAAGCATAATCATAAAAGTTTAAATATGATATTTTAAAATGAAAGGTTTTAACACATTTGTATCTTTCAAAAGATTTATCTTTTTATCTTTCAGAAGATAAACTTATGATTTTTTAACGTAACCTAGAGTATAATTTTTATCAATATAGCCCTAATGATTTTTGTACTGTAACAGCATTCTATCCTGTACACCTAAAACACAACCGTCACAGAAAACTGCCTTTTCACATTCCCAAAATAAGAAAATAAAAATAAATAAATAATTTAATATAATTTCTAAGCTGTTTTGCATCCACAAACACACACTAAGTCGGTTCCATAAAACTAACTAATCTCTATTTTTAAATGAAATGATTATAAATAAAGTTTATAACTTGTTACTAAAATGTATTTAAACATAGTTTTTAGCTAAATTTATATATATATATATATATATATATATTCACATAAGTATTGATAAATAAACTATAAAAAACAACAAAAAATAAAAACAAATTTATCACAAACCAAGTTTAAGTTGGGATAATATACAGTGTGAGATGAAGCTTCACATCCTCCTCACAGAGGATGAGCCTCTGGGGGATAATGTCACAGTAAAGCTAGTCTGCTTTATTTTATTTGGAGTTTTATTCATACTATTTCATTTAAAAGCATAATAATAAAAGTTTAAATAGAATATTTTAAAATTAAAAGACTGTTTAACTTAAATTTTTAAAGATTTTATTAAAATAGTATCTTATATTTACCTTCTTAGAAGACTTCTGTATGATATGCATTAATTTAACCTAAGGTACTGTTTTTACTAAACGGCGTTTATTCAAAATAAAATAAAATAAAATGTTATAAATCAAGAACTGTGCTTTTGCGTCTTAGATCTTATTTCAAACAGTATTTTTGTCCATGTGACATGAAACATGTTCTCAGAATTTGACACAATGTTTTTGTTGTTGTTGTTGTTTTATAAAAATCCCAGGACTCTACATTTCTCTTATTTAGATTAAGTTGTATCATTTAGAAAATCATCACACATTTTCAGAGACGCGATGGGCCTCTGTGGCCCAAGACGCAGCATAAGTAAAGTTTGTCCCGAGTGAATATTTAATTTTACTTATCTTCATTCAAAGCATGATCTTACTTTTTCTACGATAGCTATGATCTATTGTATGTATAAGATATATTGTATTCACATGAATTGGTAAAAAAGATTTCTTGTTTTCCCCAAACTATCCTCATTAATTGTGGGAACACAGGGTGAAACTCTTCATCGAGAATATACTATCGGTTATCTACTCAGAATATATGTAGAATTTGAAAATGTTTTCATTTGTTGATGATCTGTCGGTAACATGAACTGACTGTGGCGGGAGAGCTGATAATACTATATTGCAGGAAACATGCCTTTTGACCTCCTCCATTTTGGAGGCTATTTGTTAAAGACCATACAAGTTAGTCCTTAAAGGTGCACTGGCTAGGAATTTCTCCCATCTAATTGTATTTTCAAACGAACAGTGCTCTCTAGCGCCTCACTTTTTCATTTTACTTCATCGAGTTTAACTATATACATGTTTTACAGTTATACTGCCTATATAATGAATTACACAACCACGGAAAGAAAAAGCTTGTAATTTAGGCCATAACATTGACGTTACCTGTCAAGAAGAAGAAAGTGGGCAACTTCGGCGTCCCTTTCAAAGTCTTCCTCATTCATTAGCATTTTTTTTAGCATTCATTTTGAATTTGTCGGTCACATTTCCCTTTCAATAAAACATTTATGCTTTTTTGGCTATGAGGATTGCATTATGAAGTACTGGGCAGTACGAAACGTTGTATCAACGTTATATACCTCCCTGGCCGCTTCAGCTGGTTTCAGTCAGTCAGCTCTGAACGAAAAGGCAGGCTAGTGCGTCTTGTCCCTCTCTGCTATTATAGTTTTTCAAGATGGCGGTACGACATGAAGGCATCCATGGACTTACCCGTACCATGTAAATAAAGGAGAGAAATTTTTTTCGCTTACAGGGAAAAGTCAGAACATTGGCAGAGCTAATTTTACACCAATGAGATCATATTTTTGAATAAAGACATTGATTTTAGCTATAAAAATACTTTTTAAAAAACTACTGTACCAGTAGTTTCAGATGTGTTTCAGATGTGTAAATTACAAAACAGCATTTTCAACTGAGGGAATCTACACATGAGAAATCTTCAGAAGTCATAACTTCAGGGGTTCCTGAGAATATTTAATTTTCTTTAAAACCAATGATGGAGTTTAATGACACTTGCTTGCGACGTACCCCCCAAAATCAAATACTCTAAATGATTTACATTGTAATGTGTACTTTTTCAAAGAATAATAATATATATCCCGCCAAATACATCTGATTTTACTAAACCATGCCGTCCATGCCAAACCATTTTTTTTTTTTGACAGACCTACAGAAATGCATGTTGCTACAAGTTCCAGGCATAGTGCAAACAGGCAATGTTTGAGAACCCTAATATTGGTGTAATCTCTGCGCAGTCTCAACCACAAATGCACAACTTTGTGGTGGGTGATACGGTCATAGCTTAACTTAAGGAAAATATTATGGAAGTAATTTTCAAACTGTAATAGATTTTTTTATACTTATTAATATCATGGTTTCATGTTGTATTTGTTTGTTGTTAATTAATACCTTTTATTTTGAACTAACACTTCAATATCCAGCACAAAATTAAAGAGATGAGTGTGCTAATGGTGTTGTCTGACCCCAAATAATCAGGTAAAAAAAATTTCTTTGATAGCTGTCAACATTCAGTGTTTATAGGAATAAATGACCATTACGATTTTAAGCGATAGTCTTTCTGAGAAAGTTAGACTAAATTGATACTGTGTTTAGTGCAACATTGTTTACTTAAGTTAATTACCAATTACTTATAAGTATTAATTACGAAAAGTAAGCGCATGCTGCTTCACAATTAAACTATTGCTTTGAGAGATGCATATTCATTAAAGCGTGAGGCTGTTGAACAAAGTTCGGTAAAATCGGCAGATAACATTGCACTAGAAGTAAATTCTAGTGATCAACATGCTAAAAAGTAAATACAACATGAGCCATACAGAAAAGCCACTTGTGATCAGTTTTGTATGTTTGTAATTGACATTTTATATACTAGTTGATTACGCCGTTAACATCAGGCTTCTTTTGTTTTTGTACAGTTGGGAAAAACTATAATCTCCGAGCGTGGTCAATCTTATAGGAATTTATGAAAAACATGAACAGATATTTCTACATGAGATATTTCTTTTAGAACATCTTTCAGCTATGTCTACGAAACATCGACATGCAAGATGAGTATTGCTGTATTTCTGTTACCTATGATCATAGCCAGATAGTAACGGAGTACATTTACTTGAGTACAGTACTAAGTGCAATTTTGAGGGATCTGTACTTTACTCGAGTATCATTTTTGGGGAGTACTCATGATTAGATTTGAGAGGGAAATATTTACTCCACTATATTTTTATCCATAACCATGAGTACCTGTTACTAAAAAAATAAAATAAAATAAAAAAATAAATAAAAAAATGGAAAAAAAGAAAAATATCGGAAACCCTCAATTTGTTGTTTCCCTCTCAAACGTGATTGGATAGTGCAGGCGCCACTGATTGAGACAGCCTATCAGCAATCACCTACAGCTTTCTGCCAAAGTCAACTCCATGGTCAGATTTACATAAAAGACGAAACCATGATGAAGGTCCATTCCGGGAATGTGCCGACCCGTGGCCCCACCTCGCCAGACTATTCCAATTTTATTAATTTTATGAAATTTTCTTTAATGTTAAATAAAGCAACAATTTACTTTCTCTAAGGTATTGCCATTAACATTTTTATAACTCAATGTAGGAGGTTTCTGTCCATAAATGTTAGTACTGTGGCAGTAGTAATGCAATATGTAGTACTTTTAAAAACAAGTACTTCAGTACTTTTACTCAAGTAGACATCTGACTGTAGTACTTTTACTTGAACTTGAGTAAATTTAGCAAGGGGTATTTGTACTTTTACTCAAGTAATAAAGCTGTGTACTATGTCCGCCTCTGCCTATGAAACTATTATACTTTCAAACTCGTCTAGCTATTGCCCATTTCACAGCACAGTCTTAGATACACAGTTATTTTGCATATGTGGTTGAACAACAGTTAAGCTAATGAATTACCGCTGATAAGCGACATTTTTATGCGAAAGGTGGGATGTGCACACCGATAACTTTGACACAAGAGTTATATTTAACAACGCTACATAACACTGATCGTATTTTGGATGTTCTTTTCTTTACACTTCCATACAGCTGTAGTTTTAGTGAACTCTAGGTCTTCTCTTTGTTCATATACGACAGTATTCACATGAATTGGCATGATTTAATAAAATGACGGTCTAAACCACATTATATTATTACCACCCTAGTTTTTAAATAGCGCTTAAATGTATATTTTATATTTTAACCCTTTATGCGAATATAGAATACCGCACAAGAATCTCTGAAATATTTTTTTTTTTGTGTGTAAAACATTTATGTAGATCTATCAATATTTGTAAAAATACACCAAAACAAAGAATAAAGACATCTTTCTACCAGTGAGACTCAAAATCTGGGTATACAACAAAATAAAGTATCTCGAGCCTGCACTGATTCGCCAGCAAAATATGTAGCATGGTTTGAAGAAACACTTTAATCAGCTGGTGCTTGTTGACTAGTTATTAAACAACCCTCAATTCGGTAGTGATGTTTTTTACGCCATATTGATATAACGTTTCAATTTCAACTCAATACATTTGAATGCTCTAAAGGTCTATAACTGAACTTTAACGTCTTAATATTTGATAAAAGTGAACTTAAATCTAATATATCTTTTTTTTACTTCCTATAGAATAGGAAGTTGTGTAATACTGTTTTTATGAGCTTGGACATTACCACAAAATACATTTTTGTCTTTTTTTATTTCAACATAGTGAAGTAAAGCAATAGTAAGAAAATGTAAAACAACAATGACATTTACAGGTGATCGAGCCAGAATAAAAAGTCACGGCTCGCAATCATGTTTTTATCTAAGGCATAGGTGACCAGAGATTCAACAATTTCATTAACATCTGTTTTTGCATTTTTTGACAACAGTGACACACAGAGATCTGTTACAAACGTACACATGCAGAGTAGTCCGTCGACTTCGAATTCCTCACGAGTTTCAAGCATCACATCCAGAACTTTTCTGAGGATTACGCCGATCGGTTCTCTTCTGTTAAAAAACATGGGCGTAACATCTGTCCAAGATCCAACCAACCCTCTTATGACATCCATTTCTTTTTTAAGATTTTTTACACGTCTGGTATCCCGCGCACAATCGTTGTTCTCATCACACTCTGCCTTGATGATCCTGTGCATCAAGCTAACCATCGGGCCTCTAAAATTATCTCTAAACATAGAGTCTTGCGCATCTCTTAAATGACACTCTTTCCCCGTGGCGCACTCACACGCCGGATGATGTAGTACCCCCGCTTCGCCAGAACTCAACGGGAAGTCGTTCTCCATCAGCTTTTGCATCGCCATTTCAGAAGTTTTTAGATTTTTCTAATAGTCCCTTATTCAATGATGAAAGATTCTGTTAGTTTCTGTAATCTCCTGGAAGTCCTTACAGCACAATCGTCCAGGCCTTGTGCGTAAATAAAGTGTTTGGGTTAAAAGTGTGTGTCGAAGAAGTTTGTGTCAGACTAAGATTAACCAGAAGGTTGAAGCGGCCTTTGACAGTCCTTGTACCAACCAGACAATGCCCGATGATCAATGAGATGTTGCAGTAGCACAGTAGTACGCTGCTATTAGAGCTAAAGCCAATGGTTGTGTGCGATATCTGAGGATGGGCTCTGTGCATAGTTTATCAGGACAACTGATAGTGCTTAGCCCACCCCGGCTGGAGGGGTTGTAAAGGGGCGTCATCATCATGACGTCGTAAACGACTATATAGGATTAAAGCTGTGTTGTATCAGAAGTAGAGGAGATGTTATGCATATGCCGTCAGAGAGTATTCTATTAATTACACCAAAACATATATATATATATATATACACATATATATATTTATATATATGCAAAGAAAAAAAAAGATATATTAGAAAGTAGCTAGGATGTTTTTTATTTTGCGCAGGCTTTAAGTTCACATTTATCAAATATTAAGACGTTAAAGTTCAGTTATAGACCTTTAGAGCATTCAAATGTATTGAGTTGAAATTGAAACGTTATATCAATATGGCGTAAAAAACATCACTACCGAATTGAGGGTTGTTTAATAACTAGTCAACAAGCACCAGCTGATTAAAGTGTTTCTTCAAACCATGCTACATATTTTGCTGGCGAATCAGTGCAGGCTCGAGATACTTTATTTTGTTGTATACCCAGATTTTGAGTCTCACTGGTAGAAAGATGTCTTTATTCTTTGTTTTGGTGTATTTTTACAAATATTGATAGATCTACATAAATGTTTTACACACAAAAAAAAAAATATTTCAGAGATTCTTGTGCGGTATTCTATATTCGCATAAAGGGTTAAAATATAAAATATACATTTAAGCGCTATTTAAAAACTAGGGTGGTAATAATATAATGTGGTTTAGACCGTCATTTTATTAAATCATGCCAATTCATGTGAATACTGTCGTATATGAACAAAGAGAAGACCTAGAGTTCACTAAAACTACAGCTGTATGGAAGTGTAAAGAAAAGAACATCCAAAATACGATCAGTGTTATGTAGCGTTGTTAAATATAACTCTTGTGTCAAAGTTATCGGTGTGCACATCCCACCTTTCGCATAAAAATGTCGCTTATCAGCGGTAATTCATTAGCTTAACTGTTGTTCAACCACATATGCAAAATAACTGTGTATCTAAGACTGTGCTGTGAAATGGGCAATAGCTAGACGAGTTTGAAAGTATAATAGTTTCATAGGCAGAGGCGGACATAGTACACAGCTTTATTACTTGAGTAAAAGTACAAATACCCCTTGCTAAATTTACTCAAGTTCAAGTAAAAGTACTACAGTCAGATGTCTACTTGAGTAAAAGTACTGAAGTACTTGTTTTTAAAAGTACTACATATTGCATTACTACTGCCACAGTACTAACATTTATGGACAGAAACCTCCTACATTGAGTTATAAAAATGTTAATGGCAATACCTTAGAGAAAGTAAATTGTTGCTTTATTTAACATTAAAGAAAATTTCATAAAATTAATAAAATTGGAATAGTCTGGCGAGGTGGGGCCACGGGTCGGCACATTCCCGGAATGGACCTTCATCATGGTTTCGTCTTTTATGTAAATCTGACCATGGAGTTGACTTTGGCAGAAAGCTGTAGGTGATTGCTGATAGGCTGTCTCAATCAGTGGCGCCTGCACTATCCAATCACGTTTGAGAGGGAAACAACAAATTGAGGGTTTCCGATATTTTTCTTTTTTTCCATTTTTTTATTTATTTTTTTATTTTATTTTATTTTTTTAGTAACAGGTACTCATGGTTATGGATGAAAATATAGTGGAGTAAATATTTCCCTCTCAAATCTAATCATGAGTACTCCCCAAAAATGATACTCGAGTAAAGTACAGATCCCTCAAAATTGCACTTAGTACTGTACTCAAGTAAATGTACTCCGTTACTATCTGGCTATGATCATAGGTAACAGAAATACAGCAATACTCATCTTGCATGTCGATGTTTCGTAGACATAGCTGAAAGATGTTCTAAAAGAAATATCTCATGTAGAAATATCTGTTCATGTTTTTCATAAATTCCTATAAGATTGACCACGCTCGGAGATTATAGTTTTTCCCAACTGTACAAAAACAAAAGAAGCCTGATGTTAACGGCGTAATCGACTAGTATATAAAATGTCAATTACAAACATACAAAACTGATCACAAGTGGCTTTTCTGTATGGCTCATGTTGTATTTACTTTTTAGCATGTTGATCACTAGAATTTACTTCTAGTGCAATGTTATCTGCCGATTTTACCGAACTTTGTTCAACAGCCTCACGCTTTAATGAATATGCATCTCTCAAAGCAATAGTTTAATTGTGAAGCAGCATGCGCTTACTTTTCGTAATTAATACTTATAAGTAATTGGTAATTAACTTAAGTAAACAATGTTGCACTAAACACAGTATCAATTTAGTCTAACTTTCTCAGAAAGACTATCGCTTAAAATCGTAATGGTCATTTATTCCTATAAACACTGAATGTTGACAGCTATCAAAGAAATTTTTTTTACCTGATTATTTGGGGTCAGACAACACCATTAGCACACTCATCTCTTTAATTTTGTGCTGGATATTGAAGTGTTAGTTCAAAATAAAAGGTATTAATTAACAACAAACAAATACAACATGAAACCATGATATTAATAAGTATAAAAAAAATCTATTACAGTTTGAAAATTACTTCCATAATATTTTCCTTAAGTTAAGCTATGACCGTATCACCCACCACAAAGTTGTGCATTTGTGGTTGAGACTGCGCAGAGATTACACCAATATTAGGGTTCTCAAACATTGCCTGTTTGCACTATGCCTGGAACTTGTAGCAACATGCATTTCTGTAGGTCTGTCAAAAAAAAATGGTTTGGCATGGACGGCATGGTTTAGTAAAATCAGATGTATTTGGCGGGATATATATTATTATTCTTTGAAAAAGTACACATTACAATGTAAATCATTTAGAGTATTTGATTTTGGGGGGTACGTCGCAAGCAAGTGTCATTAAACTCCATCATTGGTTTTAAAGAAAATTAAATATTCTCAGGAACCCCTGAAGTTATGACTTCTGAAGATTTCTCATGTGTAGATTCCCTCAGTTGAAAATGCTGTTTTGTAATTTACACATCTGAAACACATCTGAAACTACTGGTACAGTAGTTTTTTAAAAAGTATTTTAATAGCTAAAATCAATGTCTTTATTCAAAAATATGATCTCATTGGTGTAAAATTAGCTCTGCCAATGTTCTGACTTTTCCCTGTAAGCGAAAAAAATTTCTCTCCTTTATTTACATGGTACGGGTAAGTCCATGGATGCCTTCATGTCGTACCGCCATCTTGAAAAACTATAATAGCAGAGAGGGACAAGACGCACTAGCCTGCCTTTTCGTTCAGAGCTGACTGACTGAAACCAGCTGAAGCGGCCAGGGAGGTATATAACGTTGATACAACGTTTCGTACTGCTCAGTACTTCATAATGCAATCCTCATAGCCAAAAAAGCATAAATGTTTTATTGAAAGGGAAATGTGACCGACAAATTCAAAATGAATGCTAAAAAAAATGCTAATGAATGAGGAAGACTTTGAAAGGGACGCCGAAGTTGCCCACTTTCTTCTTCTTGACAGGTAACGTCAATGTTATGGCCTAAATTACAAGCTTTTTCTTTCCGTGGTTGTGTAATTCATTATATAGGCAGTATAACTGTAAAACATGTATATAGTTAAACTCGATGAAGTAAAATGAAAAAGTGAGGCGCTAGAGAGCACTGTTCGTTTGAAAATACAATTAGATGGGAGAAATTCCTAGCCAGTGCACCTTTAAGGACTAACTTGTATGGTCTTTAACAAATAGCCTCCAAAATGGAGGAGGTCAAAAGGCATGTTTCCTGCAATATAGTATTATCAGCTCTCCCGCCACAGTCAGTTCATGTTACCGACAGATCATCAACAAATGAAAACATTTTCAAATTCTACATATATTCTGAGTAGATAACCGATAGTATATTCTCGATGAAGAGTTTCACCCTGTGTTCCCACAATTAATGAGGATAGTTTGGGGAAAACAAGAAATCTTTTTTACCAATTCATGTGAATACAATATATCTTATACATACAATAGATCATAGCTATCGTAGAAAAAGTAAGATCATGCTTTGAATGAAGATAAGTAAAATTAAATATTCACTCGGGACAAACTTTACTTATGCTGCGTCTTGGGCCACAGAGGCCCATCGCGTCTCTGAAAATGTGTGATGATTTTCTAAATGATACAACTTAATCTAAATAAGAGAAATGTAGAGTCCTGGGATTTTTATAAAACAACAACAACAACAAAAACATTGTGTCAAATTCTGAGAACATGTTTCATGTCACATGGACAAAAATACTGTTTGAAATAAGATCTAAGACGCAAAAGCACAGTTCTTGATTTATAACATTTTATTTTATTTTATTTTGAATAAACGCCGTTTAGTAAAAACAGTACCTTAGGTTAAATTAATGCATATCATACAGAAGTCTTCTAAGAAGGTAAATATAAGATACTATTTTAATAAAATCTTTAAAAATTTAAGTTAAACAGTCTTTTAATTTTAAAATATTCTATTTAAACTTTTATTATTATGCTTTTAAATGAAATAGTATGAATAAAACTCCAAATAAAATAAAGCAGACTAGCTTTACTGTGACATTATCCCCCAGAGGCTCATCCTCTGTGAGGAGGATGTGAAGCTTCATCTCACACTGTATATTATCCCAACTTAAACTTGGTTTGTGATAAATTTGTTTTTGTTTTTTGTTGTTTTTTTATAGTTTATTTATCAATACTTATGTGAATATATATATATATATATATATATATATATATATATATATATATAAATTTAGCTAAAAACTATGTTTAAATACATTTTAGTAACAAGTTATAAACTTTATTTATAATCATTTCATTTAAAAATAGAGATTAGTTAGTTTTATGGAACCGACTTAGTGTGTGTTTGTGGATGCAAAACAGCTTAGAAATTATAT
Organism: Pimephales promelas; assembly: GCF_988280905.1. Taxonomy (NCBI): domain Eukaryota; kingdom Metazoa; phylum Chordata; class Actinopteri; order Cypriniformes; family Leuciscidae; genus Pimephales; species Pimephales promelas. Next base: position 14,990,248 of record NC_142769.1, read on the forward strand.
TAAATTATTTATTTATTTTTATTTTCTTATTTTGGGAATGTGAAAAGGCAGTTTTCTGTGACGGTTGTGTTTTAGGTGTACAGGATAGAATGCTGTTACAGTACAAAAATCATTAGGGCTATGGCTATATTGATAAAAATTATACTCTAGGTTACGTTAAAAAATCATAAGTTTATCTTCTGAAAGATAAAAAGATAAATCTTCTGAAAGATACAAATGTGTTAAAACCTTTCATTTTAAAATATCATATTTAAACTTTTATGATTATGCTTTGAAATAAATTTAGTACGAACAAAAAGCTCTGGAAAGGCATTTGCAGACTAACACTACACGATGCACAGAGGCTCATCTGCTCTGTCACCCTATATCCTGAAGCTATCGTAAATGATTGTTAAGTAACTTCTTTCTCACAAGATGCACTGGCGATCGGAAGGGCCTTATAAGCAGCCTATATCAATGGGGTCGGCCTGAGGCATCACAGACTCTAAATGTCTTCATTGTCCCCCTCTCTCTGAAGATAGACAGGTCTATGTGGCAAATTTCTTACAGATAAAACTTAAGTATATATTGAACATGTATATTCACATGTGTGTGATGACGTATGAGATGACCAAATTTCAAAGTTCTTCAAAGTTCTTTAAATGCACCCTGATAAATAAAAGATATACTTTAAGTTCAAGTCAAGTTTTTACACAGACCCCCAAAACAACCTGCTATTTCACATTGTCTATTGTGTATTTTAACAAATTAGATTTTCAGGGTAAATCAGGGAAAAATTTGATTTTCAGGGTTAACATCGTGCTGCCTATCTTTTGCGATAAAAATATGTTGTACTATCTGCAGGCGTTGGAAATGTAACAATGACTAATTCATGGATCACAGCCACATGATTTTTAATGATTTAATTTATGCTTTTTACTACGATATGGAATTAACACTAATCGAACACGTCTCGTTCTGATCCCCGAACACACACACACACACACACACACACACACACACACACACACACACACACACACACACACACACACACACACACACACACACACACACACACACACACACACACACACACACACACACACACACACACACACACACACACAAATAGACACAGCACACCCACATCCACATCCACACACACACACACACACACAAGCATGTTAAACGGGAGTGTGTGAGGAACGCTTGAGGAAGACTGTCAGGATCTTACATTCACAATATTAAACACAACCCATTCATTAATTGTATTTGGACATGTATGGACTTCTTCAAATCTCTAAAACATGTAAGATAAGTTTGTTTATTGCTTAATTAATTGGTTCAGTAAGATATTTATCGTATATCATTTATTTTATAAGCATTTCAGTTATATACTTTTAAAAACAGGGTGTTTTTTCCAACTTCAGTGTAAAACATATGATATTCTCACTTTCACATTGGGGATATTTTGTATTACAACTTATTTTGCACACCCATTCATGTATGTATGCATGTATTGCATATGAAAAATGTAAGATGAGTTTATTTTTTGTTTAAAATAATTGGATCTGTAGATGTTTAGAAAGACATTAGATATTTTCAAACCATTTAATTCATATCATAGAATGTTTATCAACTGTGAAATAGTATATATTATATTTATACCATTTTAAAGAATGTTTTTCCAAACTAGTTAGTATGAAATATCTGCAACTGACTAAATGTAAATAACCATTTCATTTATACAATTTTATTGAATGTTTTTAAACTTTAGTGTAAGACTTATGATATTCTCACTTTCTCCTTCCCCACCAATCCCCCTCTCCTCTGGAATGTGGTGGGACGAACCCGTTCAAACATAAAACCTTACATCATATCAATGTTTCCCTTATAATCACAAGGACCAGAGATCCCCTTCGAACATAAATCTTACATCATATCAATGATTCCCTTATAATCACGAGGACTGACGCATGCCACGCCTATTATTCAATTACACGACAGGTCATATGACACAAGGTCACCACAGGTCAAGGTCACCCAAGGACGCAGGGAGGAGGGGCCGGGTCAAACACAGGGCACGGGGAGGGGGCGGGTCAAAGGTTAATGGGTTATTTAAAAACCCATTAATCATTTTGACACATAGTCCATCATATCACTACTAACGTGGTGGTCTAAACTTTCTTGATTTTACAACCCTCAATTATACTTTTAAAATAAATTGGATAAAGCATTTTCTAAAAAATCCTACATCTACCTGGAATTTTATTCCTAATTTTATTTTTTCTAAGGTTGGATGGTCTAGAATTTTTACTTTTATGTGATTATAAAATAGAAAAAATTCCCCTAATTTTATCGAAATTCCATAAACAAATGCTCTTAGCATGGTCATTAATCTACAAACATAATTTCTCCCCACATAGGTGCTTCATCTGGAATAATCAGCTTATTAAATTCAAAAATAAATCCTTATTTTATAAAACTTGGTTTAATAATAACATTTTTCTAGTATCCCAACTATTAAATGATAATGGTTTATTGCTAAATTATTCTGAATTCCTTCGCATTTTTGGCATTCCGATCACCCCAAGAGAGTTCGCAATTGTTATGGATGCCATCCCTTCTGGTATCTTAACTCTCTTAAAAAGGTCTGGAAAGCCTGTTTGCCTACCAGCTTTGGACCCAAAGTTAACCTCAGTTGGTAATATTTGTTTCGCAATCACAACGAGGAATAATAATAGGAATATTCGCTCTTTATTCCAGAGAGATGTCACATGCATCCCTAACGTTGTTCCCTATTGGATTAACTTTGCTGATAACCTGAATTGGGGGATTATTTGGACCCTTCCTTACAAATACCTCCTTACGAATAAAGTAAGAGAAATCACTTTCAAAATGATACATAGGTATTATCCTGCTAAGCAATATCTTCTAAGGTTTAAGCTTGACATTTGTGTTGACTGCTCTTTATGTGGTCTAGTTCCTGAAACAATGATACACCTGTTCTGGCAATGTCCCTACACCATCAGTTTCTGGAAAGATCTGTCTCAATATATTTCTATTAAACTCATTGCTGATTTTTCTTTGTTATGGAGGGATGTGCTGTTTGGTCTCCATGCTGACAAAGGTAAAAAACAAAAAGAAATATACTTAATTAATCTATTGATAATTTTAGGGAAATATCATATTCGCAAAGCCAAATTTAGTAATTCAAAACCTTCCTTTATTGTTTTTGGTAGGGAGACGGAACAGTATATCAAATCCATTTATGATTCACAAAATAAGAAGGCTGCTAAAACCATTCAGTTATGCTCTATCTTTAATGTATTTATTTGAAGCTTCCCCTGGCTCTGTTTTTGTTTAATATTGTGTTTTCTGTATTAATGACTTTATTTGTGTCTTACTGTTTGTATTGTTAAGATTTAATAAAAAAAATAATAAATAATAATATATATATAGTGTCTCTGATCTATTCCTACAGTAGATGGCGGTAATGCTCTTTTTAAGAATGCGAATCGCCAATAAGCTCAAAGAAGAAGAAGAAAAAGAAGAAGAAGAAGAAAACGTCATCTTTATGCGCAACGAAGTCGGAACTTGGTTTGAACCTGAACCGATTTTTAAAAATGGTTTATCAGACATGCAACAAAGGTACAATGCGGTAGATTTGTGCGTGGTCATCTTCATTGTACGTTTGTGTAAGTAAAAACAGTTTAGAAGTAGGAAGAGTTTAATAGTAGGCTTATCAATATTAGAAGTGTCTTATTAAGAGCGTCTCCTTGGTAGTGTAAAGCGATTTTTTTTTTATTTCAGTAAACAAAGGAAGCGATAAGTTAAAGGTAAGGTAAGAATGTGTAACTGTGACTAGTCACTCAATTCGATCTAATTGGTTCTGAAACTTGACAGATTTCTTATGACTTTTAACTTACAGTTATAGCAATATGGTAGACACGGAGAAGATTCCCCCAGGAGTTAATGCCGCCTGTGCAAACCTCAGCGTGAAGAAAGAGAACGAGAAAAAGAAGAGATCTCGCGTGAAACAGCTACTAGCTGATGTGAAGAAGCAGGTGGAATTTTGGTTTAGTGATGTGAATCTCCACAAGGACAAATTCATGAAAAATATAATTGAACAGTCACGAGATGGATGTATGTATCAGTGTTATGCTCATACCTCATGATACACTATACATACTGAATGTGTGTGTATTCACTTAACTCTTTCTTTCGTTTGTAACAGATATTGACATATCTGTGTTAACGTCATTCAACCGAATGAAAAAATTTACTACGGATGTAAAATTGATTGCCAGAGCTCTTAAAAATTCACCAGTAGTAGAGGTATTGTATGCATTTGAATTTTCTTTTCTTTTATCAGAGGGATTTTAGTTCTGAGTTTTGCACTAATAATCACAGTAACTGATGTGTCCTTAGGTAAATCTTGAAGGAACACATGTACGACGAAAGGATCCACTTGGTGAAAGCCCAAAAGATGTGGACAGCCGTACAGTTTATGTGGTAATTGACTGCAAATTAATTTAATTGTTTTTATTGTATGCCTTTTCAATTCAATTTCAATGCCTTTTATTTCAATATATTCCTTAATCTGGAATTGTTATGTTTCAGGAGCTGTTGCCAAAGATGGTCACTCATGTTTGGCTGGAGCGAGTGTTTAGTAAGTGTGGAAATGTGGTTTATGTTAGTATCCCCAGGTACAAGTCCACAGGACATTCCAAAGGGTTTGGATTTGTGGAGTTTGAGACAGAAGAACAAGCGCAGAAAGCTATTGAGGTAACCAATGTTATTTTTAATTGTACTAAGTTGTTAGTATTCACATTGCATACAGTATGATTATTGACACAAATGTCACGCAAAAATGATACATTATAAATGAATACACTGAGGTTATGTATTAATAAAAAAATAGATGCCTACTTAAATAAAAAAAAGGTTTAACAGTCTTAAAACTGTCTCAAAACATATAAAATAAATTATTTGCTAAAATGATGACAAAACTGAGAAATTAGAAACGTACAAGCAAGGCTTCAACAATGAGACTTAGGCCTATCCTCCTGGGACCCAGGAATAGACTTTTGTCCAATGTAGTGGACATTATATTTTAGTGTATTTCTCTGACACCATGCATGTCACATTTTTTTTTTCTGGATGTCCTGTAAAGAGCACATTCAGGGCAATAGAGAGATACCAAATGTTTGGAGGTTTCACCATGAAAACAACTTCTCCATGGTCTTCTTTAAAAATGTCTAACATTCATTTAAGTGATCAAATGTAGCACTCTTATGGAAATATGATAATATATTGTAATTATAATTTAAATCTAACTACTTTTCAAGTTGTATTTCATCAACCAACATCTCATGAAAATGTTATGGGGTTTCAAATGAAAAAATGACTTTCTGTTACAGGGCATTGATTTCATTCATGTGTAGAGAACATTAGGAAATAACGGGGGCAAAAAAAAAGCATTATACTCACCAAAATACTTATTTTTTTCACACAAAATCCATCCTAATATCTTTCCTCAAAAACACTTAAATGACTCTGTACAGGTTATTTGTGCGTTTCAGTCCCAACAACCTTTTCTGTCGCCATCGAGGTTAATGATGAAAGTTGAGTCTGTCCCGTTGTGTTTCTGGCATAAGTTTTAATTCACTTTAGGGCTGAGAGTGTCTGCTCAACAGAAGCAGTGGACAACAGGGACAGTCATCGCAAAACATGATGATGTGTACAGCTGACCCATGCTCTTATGCAGAATTTCGAAGATCAATGAACTCAATGAATCAATGAACATTTATAGAGCGCTTTTAACAATGTAGATTGTTTCAAAGCAGCTTTACAGAGATAAACACATAATTTTAGGTAACCGAGATTGGTTTGGTTTTATAGCGGTTCTTGAATAATGTTATTTTCCAGCTAAAGTTAGTTTTGATTGATTCACTTCCGTCGAAATGATCATTTGTTATTAAAGAGATAATTCACTTTTGAAATTAATTTTTGATATGTTTTAGCTTACCTCAAGGGCATCCAAGATGTTGGTGTCTTTGTTTCCACAGTATTTTCAATTTTGATATTTTTCGGTCAAACCGTTGTTGTCCATCAGTCATACACTGGAGGTTTAGGGGGTCCACCCTTGGTTCACCTCAAAGAGCATGCACAGAGAAGTCAAAACATGATTGAATGACTTGTAAATGTAAGTACACATTGATGGCCTAAGACACGAAACGAGCGGTTTGTGTGCGAAAACCAACAGTATTTATATCGTTTTGTCAAACTGTTCTGACGGCACGGGCGCTTTAGTCTGCGCATACGCAGGAAGTGATCGCTTGCGCGCCTATGTCACTCTTTGTTTATACAGAGATTTCGGAAGTTTTACCTTTCACTAAACATATTTAGATATACCGAAATCGTCTTCCATTGCGATTTCCTGTATATCTAAATATGTTTGGTAAAAGTTAAAACTTCCAATATCTCCGTGTAAATATTGAGTGACGTACACACACAAGCGATCACTTCCGGCGGAACATTGAACATGATTCAGTTCGGTTCAGTTGGACATTGCACAACTGATTCAGATCACTTGGACGTCACTGTGATTACACAAGGTAAAAACGATATAAATACTGTTCGTTTTCTCACACAAACCGCTCGTTTCGTGTCTTAAATGAATGTGTCAATTTTCACAATGTGTACTTACATTTACGAGTCATTAAATCATGTTTAATTTGGACTTCTCTGTGCATGCTCTTTGACGTGGACCCCCTATACCTGCATTATATGACTGGCAGACAACAACGGTTTGACTGAAAAATGCTAGTTGGCACTTCAGCACTGCGTTGTCATCGGGTCCAGGCGAAGGTCTTTTGTCAGATCCTGAAATGGCCTGGATCCAGCAGGCTGTGGGAAAACCTTGGGTTAAACAAAGACGCTAAAATGAGCGTAGATGCCATTCTTCTTATGATGTAACGAGTACATCAGGATTTAAAGGGTCACTCCACCTCTGGAAAGATGAATGTGTACTTAAAATGGGTAATTTATGTAGAAGAAATGTGAAATTATTTTTGAATTTGGAGCTTTCTAGACTGAGAAAAGACAGAAAATGTATTTTTGGCTTATGTGGATGAAAGACAATAACTCCCAGAATGTACTTGCTTCGCTGTCCTAGGAGGCCACGCCTACCAGTAACCACGCAGTAGGTAAATTACAGTCTAAGCTAGGGAGTCTCCGTGATGAATCTGCCTGAAAATGTGTTTCGAAATCGCCCAAAATGTCCGGGATTCGGCTTTTTGGTTCTGCAGTCCTCATTCATCGTGTTTACTGTGGCGAGCAGGACGAGTGAAGGCCGCGGGAGAACGCCGCGAGTCATGTTTACTGTGGCGAGCGGGACGAGTGAGGGCCGTGTGGAGAATGGCGCGAGTCATGTATACTATTGCGAGCAGGACGAGTGAGGGCCGTGTGGAGAATGGCGTGAGGCCGGTGGCGTGATTACTGATGAGTGGCACCTGTGAGACGTAAGTTACCGGTCTCGTATCTCTCACGGAGGAGCGGGAATTTTCTTAGCAATGTTAAAACACATCAACCGATCACTTGTTTAGCGTTCATGTAAACAATACATTCAGATTCAGCAATCAGAATGAATTCAGTTAGATTGAAACAAAAGCTGTAACTTACATGTAAACAATGCTTGGCGACTGCAGAAAGCAAAAGCTGAATCCCGGACATGTCCGGGAAAAAGAGGACGGTAACCCCTAAAGCTACTACTCAGCTTTCTCCACAGAATAAGAGCATACTAGCTTGGCTTCCAAAAAAGATGTGTAGTCCCAATCCTCCATAATGCATCCGTCTGCATATTCAGTACCTCTGTCCATATTTTCAAAACATTTCTGCCGGTGAAATCAAACGCACTAGCACTGATCTGTGATAGGTCTGTTAGCGCATTAGGTCCAACCCCCTATGGGTGGGTTTGAAAGCGTGAGATCTAGTGCTTGTAGTCTTTACTGAAATCCCCCTCTCTTACACTTCCTCCTACAATGACGTAAATAGACGATTTTTGCGTCATTGTAGGAGGAAGTGAAAAAGGTAAATAGCAGATTTCTCTCGTCTCAGGGGAAAATAAGAGGGTGTTGCACGACCATTCAATAGTATAACTGGGTTTCTAACAATGGAAAGCATAAAACGAATGGGTGGAGTGTCCCTTTAAGGGAAGTGTTCCCAGTTCCGGCTGACCTAATCTATGCAGCCTAACATTATAGAAGTCGATAATGTATTCTGTGAATGCTAGGTCAAAGAGATTTTTTTAGTCTAGCTTTGAACTAACAGACGTCTGCTTCCCGGACAATGGTAGGAAGACTGTTCCAATGTTTTGGTGCTAAATTGACAGATTTCAGTGATGACATACATTACAGTTATATTTTCTGTTATTACACGGACAGATCGAATAGAGTTCTGTGACTTTGCGTTAAGCTGGATGGCTGAATAAGGGATTTTTTCCGGTACGTTTGAACCTGGAGTCTTGGGTTGAAAAACTATTAAATCTGCAGGAATATATTTTAGTTTATGCAGTTCGCTACAGATGTGGTTAGCTAGCTCAGCCTCTGACTACCAGGAATAGTACGCGCTCTAACCATCCAATCAAAGGACTTGAAAATGCTGATGTTATTGTACGCCTGCCTGATCTGATCTCAGATAGATTGGCTAAAGCAACAGTTTCATTGCCATTTATTTTTAAGCTACAGGTGCCCGCACTATTGATTCTGAAGGCCTCCAGGCAGATTTCTTTTTCAATGGCAACACATGATAGCTGAAATATAATTGGTTAAAAACTCTAAAATAAACATACACTACTGGAAGCAGCACAACCAAGAGAAAAGCTATGAAATCAAGAGAATGGACTATTGGGAATAATTTAATACTCAAATGAATAATATATTAAAGTGCAAGTCAGTAATTCTGAAATTGTTTAGGCCAGCAGAGAAGGCTCACCACTGGATTGTACTCTAGGGATTATACAAACAGAAAAAGTTTTAATAATACAGTATACAGCAATACAATGCTGTACAATGGACTTTATGCACAGCTGCACTACTTCCTGAACTTAAGCAAGCTCCTTGTTTCCTGTCTGCCATTATTGGACAAATTGATTGATTCAAGTGTGCCTGACCTCAGTAGTCACGGCAACAACAATCAGACACACCTGAATTAATCAAGCTTAGTCAATAATGGCTGGCTTAAGTTCAGGAAGTAGTGCAGCTGTGCATAAAGCCAATTCTAATGAACGGTGTGATTCACTTGAAATGACAGATGCTGAACAATCCTCCAGAAGATGCTCCAAGTAAGCCAGGAATCTTCCCTAAGACTTGTAAGAAAAAGACTATCCCCTTTGATGCTGCCCAGGATATACAAGGTAGCACATTGCTATGCCTTATGTACTGTGAATATATGTAATCCTCAAGATTACAGCATAACATGAATGAGAACTGTTAGTGTCTTTCTGCCATCACAATCTAAGTGATCCAGATATTAGCAACACACTTTATGTTTTACTTTTAGATGATGAAGAGGATGGCAAGAAAAAGAAGAGAAAAAAAAGGTCTCGAAGTGAGCTTAAAAACAGTGCTGTTCAAGAAATAGCAGTAAATAAGATGGAGAGTGGAGCGTTCAACACTGCGTGCCGAACCGAAGAACCGAAGAAACAATCAGCAGATGAATCTAAAATGGAAAACCCCGTAATACTGACGAGCACAGCAAATAAGAAAACTCAGAAGAAAAGACAAAGATCCTGCAGTTTTGAGGCATCAACTGGAGATGGACAAGATGAGATGCCATCCAAAATGAGAAAAGTAGAAGAGGAAAATGAGGAGGGAGAGATGAAAGGTAGATGTTTTGGCTTATTTGAGAGATTTTTTGGAGGGGGTCACCTCATGAGGTTATGGTGATAACCATATGTGTCGTGGCAAAAAGAATAATTAAAGTAGAAGTCCGATGCAAAATGGTACCCGCGGGTCTTAAAAGCCTTGAAAAAGTCTTGAATTTGATCATTTCAAATTAAGGCCTTAAAAGCCTTGAATTTAGTGTACAAAGTCTTGGATTTCATTACAAAGGTCTTGTATATATTTTTTTGCCTGTCCTAGGATTAAGTTCATACCTTAACAAAATTAACTGTTACTAATGTAGGCTAATTCAAAATGTATGCAGCCTTGAGTGCCCCTCGCGCTCCACGTTATAGCAGAAAAAGCGATCGCGTGCGCACCCATTACTATGGTTACTAGGCAAGTGAGGTACAGAACAAGATAGTACCAAGCCTAGTTTAATCCGCTATGGCCACAAATGACAGAATTTAAACCCTAAATAAGAGCTTTTCTGTTAAAAGAACATTTTCTACCCGTTTTTTTCCCCCCCAATAGTATCTGGCAACCATGCGCGCGGTCTCGCTACACTGCTGAAGAAGTGCGGATTATCTGAAAGCACAGACAAGTTGGAGTACAGCGATCTTAGATTTTCGAAGATCGAAGATTTTCCACTTAAAGTGTCATTCAGTCGGTCTGTGTTCTGTAACGAGCCGTTTGCGCTGTTTGTGCGGCTAAATCTGCGATCAAATGCAGGCTGAAATCCAGCAGTGTTCATACGAGCAAGAATGCAATGTTTCCTGAATATCCACACAATTTCAAATGTGACATTGATTTTAAACAACAGTAAAAAAAATAGATAAATGGTAACATTAATGTACATGTACTACATTTAAAACAGCATTGTCGGGCTTGCTCTATAATGAAATATGTGGCTTTGAACGAATCGTGAGATTTAATGAAAGAATGACTCAAAGACCCACTCATAAAGAGTTATCGCCACTTAATGGTGATTTTAATGTTTTTTTTAACATTGCATATTTAATGAACATTGTTTTATTTAAAGCATTATTTTTTTTTTTAAAGGTATTATAAATTTAAAGAGTGCAGTCTAAGTGGAAGAGAGAGGGCTATAGGGGGTACGGCACTCTAAAACAGTGGTTCTCAAACTTTTTAGCCAGCGACCCCTAAACTAACATCAAGGAGATCTTGCGACCCACACAGCATACACAAACAATAAACAAACAAAAAAGTGGTTTTAAATCCACTTCCTATGGACCTTGAATAAAACATAAAAAAGGTATCATGCAATTCTTATAACTTTCACTGCAAGTTTATTTTCCACAATTATGAGGAAACAAGTCAGAATGTACACTCAATTTGTAGATAAAAAAAAATCGCAATTATCAAATGTTTTCTTATGTGGCTGAAATTTGTGCTTCCATAACTTCAACTTTACTGTACCTTTCAGTGGGATGGGTGCACTTGTTTTTCGGTGCACAAAAGATTAATCTGTGGCCTGATGTTGGATACGGCTACTCGCAGATCGTCCTCAACATCAAGACGTGATCTGTATTTATTTTTCATGTATGTGACAGCGGAAAAACTCTTCTCGCACAAATACGTAGATCCAAACGGAAGCAGTACATCCATAGCCACATCGGATAACTCTCTGTATTCTTCTGCCACTGCGATCCAAAATTCAGGTAGTGTGGAATTGGAAAATAAAGTTTTTAATGTCCGATCACTGGACAGCTCCAGCAAAGCATCTTCCAGTTTTGTGGGGAGATTAGTCCTAGTTTCAGTGAATGGTTGTCGTATCCAGTCATGCAGTTCTGGTTGCGTCTCTTTTGGAAAATACTTCTGGAATTGTTCCAAAAGGCAGTGGAGATGACCAGTGATGTGTGTTTTCAAGTTCCCGAGACTCAGTCCATTCTCCTCCAGACGTTCATCCAGCTCAGGAAACATCTCCACATTACCTTGTTCAACTCGCTCAGCCCACCTTTCCAGCTTTTTCACAAATGCATCAATTTTCTCATTCATTGTCAAGATGTTTGTGTTTGGACCTTGTAATGAAAGATTAAGCATGTTAAGCCTTTCAAATATACAGGCCAAATAAGCAAGTTTTGATAACCAATCTGGATCTTTCAGGTGGTGCGCGAATTCAGATTTAGATTCTTTCAACAACGAGTGCACTTCGTCACGCAGTTCGTAAAGCCGGCCGAGTGCCTTCCCGCGAGATAACCACCGGACTTCGGTATGAAACAGTAGCGCTTCGTGCTGCGAGCCCATCTCATTGCAAAGGGTGGCTAGCAGTCTACTGGTTACTGGACGTGACTTTATGTGATTTACAATTTTTATTGCACTTTTGAGAACACTGTTAAGCTCACTGTCAAGTGCTTTGCTAGCAAGAGACTCACGGTGAATGATGCAGTGCGTAAACTTAACATGAGGAGCCACTTCTAAAACCTTTGCCTTCAGTCCCTTATTTTTACCTACCATTGCACCTGCACCATCAGTACATACGCCAACACAGTTATCCCATGAAAGTCGCATCTCTTTTAGTCTGGTGTCCAGCTTGTTGAAAATGTCACTGCCCGTACAAGTCCCCTCCAGCACTGAGCAGAAAAGCATTTCCTCGTGCAGTTTTCCATCAAATGTGTATCTGATGAATGCCAGCAACTGAGCAGAATTAGACACATCTGTAGATTCGTCGAGCTGTAACGCATATTTCTTTCCATTTAACCTATTAATCAATTGACTCTTTAAGAAAGCATCTGTTCATAGCTTGGTTGATCCTAAATCAGCATACTATCACCTGAAAAATATTGCAAGAATTAGATGCTTTGTTTCCAGTCAAGACTTAGAGAAACGTGTGCATGCTTTCACCAGCAGGGTGGATTATTGTAATGGCCTCCTCATTGGCCTTCCTAAAAAGACCAGACAGTTGCAGCTCATACAGAACGCTGCTGCCAGAATTCTGAGCAGGACAGAAAATGTGAACATATCACACCAGTCCTCAGGTCTTTACATTGGCTCCCAGTTACATTTAGGATTGATTTTAAAGTATAATTACTAGTATATAAATCATTCAATGGCCTAGGACCTCAATATATTGCAGATATGCTCACTGAATATAAACCAAACAGACTCTCAGATCTTTAGGATCACCATCAGCTAGAAATACCATGGGTTCACTCTAAGCATGGCGAGTCTTCTTTTAACTATAATGCCAGTCGCAGCTAGAATCAGCTTTCAGAAGAGATCAGGTGTGCTCCTACAGTAGTCACATTCAAATCCAGACTCAAAATTCTTCTGTTTAGCTATGCATTTACTGAATGAGCACTGTGCCACTGTTCGTTCGACTGTTACTGCATTTTATTTAATTTTCTTATTCTAAACTGTTTTAATTATTTACTGTATTTAATTTTTTTATTCTAAATTGTTTTAATTATTCTGATTTCTTTTGATTATTTTAATTGCTTCTATGTAAAGCACTTTGAATTACCATTGTGTATGAAATGTGCTATATAAATAAACTTGCCTTGCCTAGCGATGTGGATATATTTGCATGAGCTCTGCAATTTGGGACCCCGGTAAAATCATGTTTATTTATACCACTTGTTACAATATATTGCATTAAAGCCATGCATATCATAACTGTTATCTATAGGCCTACTTTAATTGAGACATTTATTCTAGAAATTTATTAAACTCAATTTCTCTGTTCTGTACATCTTTTTATGTTGGAGCGGGATTTTAGTGAAATTCATTTTACTGATGAGCATGAGTGGAGTGCTTGCTTGGGATGTGAGCGATTGAGCGGAGTGCATTGGTATAGAGCGGCGTATTTAGCAGAGTGTCACACCACTCCGCTACACTCACATCACTCTCTCTGGTGTTACTTATTGTAATACATGTTCTTTTGCTGCATAGATTTATCATCTGAGAGCAAGAATGAAGAACAGTTAGACTATGAGAAGAAAGATGATTCTGTTTTGAAGGCCAAGAGGAAGAGAAAGAAGAAGCTCAAGGATAGATTGAAAATAGGGGAAGAGGTCAACCCGCTTAGAGTCCTCTCAAAGTAAGCAACAATGTGTTCCTTTTTAAAATAAATTTTTTATGATTCTCATAAAGATTCATTAAAAAAGTCTATAATTTGAGTGAGATGTTAAAGTGGATTTAGTCAAACTGTTATCTACATGCTCATGAGGGATTTGTTCTGTTCAGGAAAGAGTGGTTGGACCTGAAGCAGGAGTATCTGACACTGCAGAAGCACTGCATGGCCCATCTGAAGCAGTCAGTCTCTCAGATCAACCTGACGTCGGTGAATTGTGACATTGCACAGACTAAAGATAAAAACAATGCTTGTAAGTTAATTTTGTTGGTACATCTTTTCTGTCAATAAATCTTGCCATTTATTTGCCTATTTATTTGCTTCCCAAAGCTTGTAAGGATACAACTAAGAAAGAGCCCTCTTCTGGCCCCAAGTTTGTCAGTGGAGTCATTGTCAAGATTAACTATAACCAGCCCCTGCCAAGCAAGAGGTACATCAAGGTACAGTGATAAATTATTTTAACTTATCTTGTCGATTTAGCTCAAAGGGAATTATTAATTCTTAATTAGTTACTTTATTTGTATATGTCCCCAAAGGGCAATTAATTTTACAGCAAGACAGCATACAAAAGGACAATTTAAAAAATTTCAGTAAAAGTTAAAAGGTACCTTTACAAATTAACACTAAAATAAACACACACACAGTACCCACGCAAAACCCAACCAACTATACTTCCTTCCACCTGCTCCCCCCATACCCAAATTTAACACAGAAATGGAAGGAGGAATAAATGAATGTTTATACCTCTTACTTCTAACCGAGGGAAATCTCAGTCGAGATCCTGAGGGTAGAAACTGAAACTCAGAATAGAGAGGATGTGAAGTGTTGGAAACCTTTTTCTTCTAAAGTGTAGGAACTCAGAAGCAAAGACCAGGAGACTTGGTTGTATCTTCAGCAAGATTCTTTATTGAGAAACACGAGCTGTTGTTGGCTCCAGTTCACTTCGTGTATACAAACAGGAGCCATCTTAAAAAATAGTCTCTAAGTCAAACCACGAACGTCGTGCTGAGTGATCTGAACTGTATGAAGTTCAGCGAACTTCTGAACTGTATGAACGGCATTCGGGGATCAACTTATCGAGACTATTTTTTAAGATGGCTCCTGTCTGTATACGCGAAGTGAACTGTCTTAATAATGTATCTTCTTATTAAACGGTCTGTACACTTACAAAGTTCTCAATGCTTCGTTTTGCATGTATGGGGCCTCATTATGTTACTGTGTTAGTGTGGGGCCATTTTGAGCCTTGTTAGTGGTATAAACTAGCGATTTCTTTTTACTTAGTCAATGCCCCCATTACTAGCATTATACGCTAAACAGTTTTTAGTAGGGCTGTGAATCTTTGGGTAGACAGCGAATCGATTCGATTCACGATTCATAGGTTTTCGATTCGATTCATGAACGATTTGTGCAAATTCAGAACGATTCGATTCGATGTGATTCACATCCAAATTCGATGCGATTCGATTCTTAATTTTTTATATGCATTATAGTATTATTTCAATGCTTCACCCAATGGGTCTTTGTCTGGGTTTGAATTAGCCTACACAGCGGCCTTCGGGGGTCAGATAGTGGGGATTTTGTCCATTGTTAATGTTAGTTCATGTTTGTTTTTAATTTTAATGAATATATTATTATAAAAAAAAAATTCAATGGCCTACAAATTAGCATTTGCAAGTAGCAAATATTTTGAAAAAGGATTTTAAAGTATTGCATTCAATGACTACATGCACAAATTAATGGAGACGTTTTCATTAGTTTCATTTTGCGTCCTCTCAGTGCACTCGTTATCATCTTTTCACTGGATTTTGCTCGCGCTCGGTCCCATAGCTCTCATGCTTTCATAACGTTAACTACAGATTTTTGAGCAGTCCATGTTTGAGCTCGATCTCCAGCTGAGCTCTCTGTCGAGAAAGCAATAGTTTTGAGGCAAACCGCTCAAGCCATTGATAAAGCTGCCATGCCATTGCGTGGGCACTATGAAATAAAACGCGTTTATTCATTTATTACATGGACTCTCCGTACACGCAAGGTGGTCTCTCGCTCGCTTTCCCTCTCTGCCGAGTGCGTGCAGCCGTGTGTGAACGCGCGATACGCGGTTTGGAGCACAACCTCTGTCTCGTATGCACGCTCGCTCTAGATTCCGGGAGATTTTAACTAATTTGCGGTAATACAAGCTGATCACGACATGAGTAGCTCAACAGGTAGAAAGATAAACTCATCTTTCAGGCATTTGACCGACCGGGCTTCAGCGTGAGAAATCAGGGGTGTGTGAGCGCCTGAAACCAATCAAATGCGGATGTCGTATGACGGCCAATGCGTGAGGCAGCTTGTACCAGGAACACTTTAAGGTTGTGTTTATATATTTTAAACCACTGAATCGCTATAAAATCGTGATTAATTCGATTCTTAGCCTTTTAAATCGATTATTCACGTAAATAAACGATTCACGATTCAAAATACATGTTTCAGGATCGATGCATATGCATCGCCAGGATTTATAATCGATGCATCGAGAAAACGAGTGAATCGTTACATCCCTAGTTTTTAGAGATAAAACTCTTTACATTCGATTATCATGAAAACAAAACTCAGAGAACGATTGACTAGGTACCGATGTTTTATTAGACCAAAGGTTCATTGTTCGCCGGAGTTTATTTTATTTTATTTATTTATTTATTTATTTGACAGGGACAATGCAAACAAACATAGTGTCAAGATCAAGCATGTCACTGAAGTGTTGCATATAAAGTTTATAGCTATAGCTAATTTTGGAAGGGCTTTTATACACAATAAAATTTACATGATTAGCTACTTCAATTATATAAAATAATAATAATAATAATAATAATAAAAAATAATACTAATAATAAAAATACTAATAAGCATACATACATATCATATACAACTCAAATAATTAAATGTAGTTAAAAATGAGTACAGTTTTGGTTTATTTTTAACCAATTTTTCAGCCTGGAAATGAACATCTTAAAGTCTGATACAGTCTTGACTTCAAAAGGTAAAGAGTTCCAGAGTTTAGAACTCTTTACAGAGAAGGTTGTCTGTCCAAAACTGGTCCTGCAGTATGATATTTTACAGTCAAGATTTGTGGAACTCCTAGTGACTCGGATGTTGTCCTGTCTCACAATAAATGTACTTAGTGGCTCAGGTGCTAGATTATTAATGCACTTATAAATTAGTTTAAGAAACGAAAATTTCATAAAACTATCAAAATTCATTAAATTATATTTCTTAAAGATGCTGCAATGATGATAACTTAATGGTTTTTTATCCAAAAGTTTTATTGCTCTTTTATATAAAGATTTTTTACGCGTTTGATTGCAGTGGGAGCTGCTTGTGCCCATGATGTCATGCAATATGATATGTGAGAAAATATCATAGCATGTATGTACATTAAGGCTGCCTGGCTTGGAATGTAGCTTCTAATTAATTTAAGACAATTGAGATTACTTTGTAATGTTTTCTGGATTTTCTTTATATGTTTTTCAAATTTAAGTTGATCTAAGACTAATCCTAAATATTTAAATTCTGTAACTGTATGAATTTCTTTATTTTGTAACTTAATATTAAATATTCCTTTTATTTCTATTTTTTTAATGGAAAAGCACATGGAAACTGTTTTCGAGAAATTTAAAACTAATTGATTTTGAATGAGCCACTGTTGAATGTCAGACATACTAGTGGACAGTATAGCTGCAGCCTGCTCAGGTGACTTGGCGGGTACATAAAGAACTGCATCATCCGCATAGAGCTGACAACTGGCACCTGAGCAGTGCAGAGGTAGATCATTTATAAAAAGACTAAAAAGCAAAGGGCCAAGTATAGAGCCCTGCGGGATGCCCATTTTCATATTTGAAAGTGCAGATACGTTTTGATCAACCTTGACACACTGCACTCTAGAGCGAAGATAGGATGCAAACCACAACACAGCTTCATTTGAGAAATTAAAATGTAACATTTTGGATAAAAGCAAACTATGATTGACCGTATCAAAAGCTTTTGTAAGGTCGATAAATACGGCTCCTACCACATTACCTTTGTCCAGGGACTTTTTTACATTTTCGATTAAACAGCAGTTTGCTATTTCTGTCGAGTAACCAGGTCTAAACCCGAACTGGTAACAATGGAGGAGCTGTTTTGCTTCTAAATGGTCCATCAGTTGCACTACTACTACTTTTTCAATTATTTTGGATAAAACTGGTAAAATCGATATAGGGCGATAATTGCTTATAGAGTTTTGGCTACCACCTTTGAGCACAGGTATAATTATTCCTCTCTTCCATGCACTGGGAAATGTATTGGTTCTTATGGAGAGATTAATGAGGTGAGTCAACGGTTTGACAAGAACATCTTTATAATTTTTAAGAAAACCACTATTCATCATAAAAATATCATTAGACTTGGAATTTGAAAGTTCATCAATTATATCTGCAACTTTTTTTTCCTGACACCTCTTTAATATAAAATGAATCTGTTGTGGTGTCTCTCAGTGAAAGATTAAAATGATCAACGGGCTGGAAGTCTTTTGATAATTGTTCAACTGACTGTACAAAGTAAGAATTGAATTCATCAGCTATGGTGGCACTATCGGTTATGCTTTTGCCATTGATATTAAAGGGCACCTATTATGCCCCTTTTTACAAGATGTAATATTGGTCTCGGTTGTCCCCAGAATGTATTTGTGAAGTTTCAGCTCAAAATACCCCATAGTTAATTTATTATAACCCTTTGAAAATGTCATTTTGGGGCCTGTTTGAAAATGAGCTGTTATGAGGCCTGCCACTTTAATGCAAATGAGCTGCATATTCCCGCCCTGCCTTTGGATGAGGGCGTAACTTGAAACCTATGGCCGTCGGTAAGCAGAAGGGGAGAGTGAGAGACGCGCTATTTTGTCTGTCATTCAGCGTACGTTTGAATCGGAATATATAAACAGCACAAAGAGACTCCTGCAGAATAAACACAAATGAGAATGGACCAGTACGTCTCGGTATGGTTATTTGATACATTTATGTACTTACAGAGTTGTAATTGCGTCCTCTTTGCAAGTATGGAGGAGCAACACACACACACAGACACACAAACACTAACGCTGGCGCATTTTTTTAAAACTAACGTTACATACACGCTGTGATAAAATTTGCTACGTAACTTACAAGCGAAATTACATTTATGCGAGGGAGCTGTGGCGTCATGTTTACTTGTCATACAGGTGCTTCTGTGGCAAATGTGAGAAGATGGCTAACTTACAGAACAAGAACATATGCGGTTTTTAATACAATATCTTTAAAAATATATATTTATAAACGTGTGGTTACACACTATACACACAAGGTTTAAATTATATACACTGACATTCTACGACGACAACAATTTTAGACGCTTTTGTTGTTGAATTGGCTGACATCGACTGAAAACTATTTGCTCAAAAATCATAAAATACACTTACTGTTACTGGAGGTGACGGTGGATCGTAAACAGTAGATGACGATCCACACTTGAGGATTAACTTTTAAGCCACAACAACAGGATTAACCCACGAGTCGATAAGTTATGTTTCCAAGAGACATTACAGGCTGTGTACAGATCACCGAGGGCGGGGTCTAGGCCACAGCCACACTGTCAATCAAACCCCTGTCTCCCGTTCTACGTCACAAAGATCTGAATCTCAGAACAGCTCGTTCTGAGGCAGTGCAGATGATTTATTGAGATTGTAAAAAAACCACTGGGTGGATTTTTATCAGTCCAGGGTGGTTTTGCTCACACACTGCCAACACACATTTATGTTCAAACACCATGTAAAAGTGAATTTTCCATAATAGGTGCCCTTTAAGTTCTGTGATTTTTTTTTTTTATGTTTATTTGATTTATTAGTCAAATTGTTTAAATGCTTCCAAAGTGAGTTATTTATGCCTTTGGAACTATCAATTAAATTAGTGTAATATGTTACTTTTGTTTTCCGCAACTCAGATACAACTTTATTTCTCAAACCTTTATAAATCAAGAAATCTGTATTGAGTTTAGATCTTAAAGAAGTTTTCAAGGCTAAATCTCGCTTCTTCATAAGAATTCGTAATTCATTATTTATCCATGGCACCGTATAATCCTTTTTTTTTCAATTTGATCTGCTTTGTTAATTTTTCCATCAGACATGTAATAGCTGTAGTCAAGGAATTACAACATTCCTCTACATCATCTAGTGTCAAAATTTGTCCCCAGTTTATATTTTTAAGTTCTCTTTCAAATTGTGCAGTCTTACATTTAGGAAGAATGAAATGTGTTTTTTCATGATCAGATTTACCAAAGCACTGTAGATGCTTTTTCGTCAGTTTCCTAACAGTCAGCGTCATGTTATGGTCAGAGAGTCCGGTAATCAAATTATACGTCCTTGTAATTCGTTCAGGTCTATTAGTAAATGTCTGTCTTGTTATTCTTGTAGGTCCTTCAATCATTTGTCTATAGTTAAATTTTGTCATAAGTGCTTTGAGTATCTTTAGAGTTTTTATCAGACCAACAAATATTGTAGTCTCCATACCATATTGTCTCTCTAGGAGAGTCCAGCTGTTTAACTACAGCTTTTAGGTCATCATAAAACTTAACCTTATAAGAAGGGGGATTATAGAGGACAGCAATATTAAAATTCCTAGTAGGCGATAGAGTTACATTTAAGGCTAGACATTCTAGGGGGGTGTTCAAATCAATTAAGCGACATTTAAATTTGTCTTTAATGTATATTAATACTCCTCCCCCTTACCTGTATTTCTATCCTTTCTAAAACATTGATAACCAGCAACGTCAATCATATTTGTTGGAATGTTTCTATGAAGCCATGATTCCGTTAAACAGAGATAGTCCAAGTTAAAGTCCAGAAGAAGTGCAGAGACCTGATCACTTTTAGGGATAAGGCTCCATATGTTTAACTGTCCACCTATTATTCCCGTTGGTTTGCACTTTACATCCCAAAGCACACGGGCGTGATTAGCAGTTTGAAGCTGTAGATAATACATTGTCCTCACACAGGGCTCTGATGTGCTCCGCTTCCCAGCATGACGCTGCTCTGGCAGCTCCTGGCAGTGGGCCAAAATTTCCTCCAGCGTGAGTCGCCGATGTAAACAAGGGCGGTAACTCCTGCAGGGATACACCTATATCAGGCATTACCTCCTCTTGGCTTGCCTGGTGTTCAAGCGTGGGGCCTGGGTTCAGATGTATGTCTCCAGCCAAAAGTATTAGCACCATTATTACTTTAGATACATGCGCTCTCTCCTGACGTGGTGATGACTTATTAGTTTCTGTCATACTTGCACAGACTTTTAGATGCCCAGGTAGAGTGGAGAAAGACGTGTCCATGTCCAAAAAAATAAAGTTTAGTATATTCATCCTCATTCGGACCATCCAGGTTGACCTTATTATGCAGAAAAACGTTGAAGGTCCAAGCACTTAATAGCATTAAAAAACACTGTAAAATACAAAGGGCATGAATGGAGCCCAACGAACCACTCCTGCCCACAGCAGCCATATTGTCTATAAGCTTGAACACTATAAGCTTGTTCTCCTTTAAACTGTTGAGTTTTACCGTTTTCGAATCCATTCAGCCGATTTTCTGATATTTAGAAGAATATCAGTAACCAGACAGTTTCTGGTCTCATTGACTTCCATTGTAGGAATACTATGGAATGGACAGAATGGAATTGGAAGCAGGAAATGGAACAATGGGAAAGACCCATTTAACTATGAAAAGAACTATCAGCTTATCATTTTCAGAGTACCTCATTAAATATATATACTTGCATGACATTTACAGCGCACTCATTTCTTGAAGATTTGAAGATCTTGGAAAAGGATGCTGATGTTTCCTTTGAGTGTCAAACATTGAAGTGGCAATTGTTTTCTTCTTTGTTGGATGAAGATATAATGAGCTTGCATAGTTAGTTCGTTAGTTCTGGTTGAAGGTTTTCTCTCTCTTTCTCTCTCTGAGCACGTCTGAGCACATGCAGATTGTGACCTGCCGAAATTCCTCTGTGGTTAATTTATGAATCTTTGTTTTAAGCATGCTCATTTGCATTTGCTGCTGGAATAGTTTCTGATAAAGAAACTAAGAAAGATTCTTGTAATACTAATATGTTGTGCAGATATCGACACATGTACACGATTTCGATCTTCAAAGTACAAATTTATAGAGACCAAACATGGTATAGGTGAGGTTACATGGACAGTTGGTTCTATCATAAAATACACAGTATAAAAATAAAAATAATAGAATCAAAAGAAACTACACAAGACAGTAAATCATTCACACAATGTTCTGGGATGCATGTTCATTTATAGATCAGTTTGTCTATGATTAATGCATATTAATCTCTTTCAGATGGTAAATGGACTGCATTTATATAGCACTTTTAACAGACCCATGTACACCTTCGTTCACTCATTCATACACCGATGGCAGTGTCAGCCATGCAAAGTGCCATCCTGCTGGTCGGGAGCAGCTAGGGTTAGGCATCTTGCTCGACACTTAGGTCAGGTGAAATCAGGGATTGAACCACCAACTTTCCGGTTTGTAGACATCCAATCTGATGGAGTTTGGTTCCTTGCCACTGTCGCCTTGCTTTTGGCTTACTTTGAGCTTGCTCAGTTGGGGTTATTTAGTGTTTAGCAATGTTGTTGATCTGTGTTGTGCTACTTTCATGTTATCAGTGTGAAGCTGCTTTGATACAATCTGTATTGTGAAAAGCGCTATATAAATAAATGTGACTTGACTTGACTTGACTAGACAACCTACATGAACAACTGAGCCACTGGCGCCCCAGATCAGTCTGTTTCTGTCTCTTCTCTTCAGTCAATTTCCCTCTGCTTTGACAACATGACCACATCTGATCATAGTCATCTGATTGCAGTCATCAACTCATCTGATCGTAGTCATGGAAACCAAGACCCTTCTTGCCCTTGTTGGGGGGGATGGGACCATAGATTCCAGAGTGAGTTTAAAAGATAATTTATACAACAAATAATTGTGTCTGATTTGTCTCAGTCGTTACATTTAAAGTTTAAAATCTAAAATAACGACGACCATACGCATACCACACAAGTCGACTTCTGCCACAAGAGTAATGTGTGGCCACATGTATGATGTAGGAGTATCGTAAGCTTAGACTCCTCTTGCAGTTTAAACAAATAAGGCTGTGCAACAAACCGAAGCTCTTCTATTATATAGAAATCCTCTGACATTTCTCTTCAAAATTTCTAATTTCCGATAAGTGTTTTGTTTTGCTCTTTCCTCTGAGCTTCTGCCTTCGTCATTACATCGTCCGTCGGATCAGGGCTTTGTTTTCCACCATAAATTGATGCGTTAGGCTGTCTTTTGGAAGCCAGTATTTAGTTTATAACGTTTTAAATAAGGGTATTTTTCTTATGCAAACTTATCGCTTCAATTCACTTCCAAAGCCCTTTGGCTTTATTAACCCCCAGCAGCCGTGTGGATCCACTTTTATGGACTTCAAAACAGAAACAGAGTACTATTCCAGCATATGCTTAAATGATGGACATTAGCATGCTGATAAATAAAACATTGGTAACATTATTAACCAACCTCCAAATATAGTCATATAGGTTCATATTGTATTATCACCAAGTATATAAACATATATATAATATGAATATGTTATGCTATTGTATGAATAACTGATGTGAATAATGGTAGAGGCATGCTGTATGCGCTTCGTTGATGATACTGAGGCAGCAGAAACACTATAGTCTAGTCAAAATATAATCTAAACATAGACAATATTTTTTAAATATCATTTTACATATAATACATATCGTCGCTGCCTGATGAAATTCACATATGTCCAAAACGGTTACTTTTCAGGAAGTGAAAAAAAAACACGTAATTTCAAAAGCAGCTGAACGTAGTGTTGTCATGCTTGGTACAACATCTTTAAAGGTAACCATATTCTTGACAGTGTAATGATATAATCCACATATGACCCAAAATCGAATTTAAATGGACATGCATATTTTACAGTAATGTTAGTTAGTTTGTTAGTTAGATGCCTTTATTTATCCCCACAGGGGAAATTCAATGTCCATCAGCATAAAGTGTGTGTTGATTATCAACAAACATTCTCTCAACTAAAAAGCACAAATAATAAAAAAAGAGTCACACAACAAATTACTACTATCATTAGTAGTAGAATAATAATGCACTTCAAGCAGATCCATTGTATAGTCTTATGGCGGCCGGAACAAATGACCTCCTGAACCTCTCAGTCCTGCAGCTAATGGAAAGGAGTTGGTCACTGTGGCTGCTTTGCTGGGCAACCACAGTGTCATGTAGTGAGTGGCTCCTGTTACTGAGGATGGATTTCATCATTCCCCTCATTCTTTTCTCCACCTTCTCGCCTACAGAGTCGGTTGACTCCTCCCCAACACTGTCACACACTTTCTGACCAATTTTTCCAGTCGCTTCCCATCTCTGGCTTTCATACAGCCGCCCCAGCACACCACAGCACTGGCCACAATCGACTGATAGAAGAGGTACAGCATCTAATTACAGACATGGAAGGATTTTAACTTTCTCATAAAAAAAAGTGTCTGCTCTGACCTTTCCTATATGCTGTCTTTACATGTGCTGACCAGTCCAATTTATGGTCCAGATGGACTCCCAGATATTTATATGTCTGGACCACCTCAATGCCCACACCCTCAATTACCACAGGTAGATAGTGTGACTTACGCCTCCCAAAGTCCACTATCATCATTGCACCTGCTCCAGGTCACAAACTCTGAGATGACCCTCCTATACTCCTCCTCATCTCCTCGCCTCACACAAGCCCAGAATATGTCGTCAGAATATTTTTGTATATGGCATGATGATGTACTGTAAGTAAAGTCTGATGTATATAAGGTGAAGAGGAAAGGGGATAATACAGTTCCCTGGGGGGCCCCAAGACTTGTTTCCACAGTGTCTGAGATTATGTTCCCCAGTCTGACATACTGTGGCCGCTCTGTCTGATAACTGATTATCCACTCAATGAAAGCAGGCTCCATGCCAAGATTCACGGAGTTTGCCTCTCATAATCTGAGGCTGGATGGTGTTGAATGCACTCGTAAAATCAAAAAACATCAGCCTCACATACCCCCCTGTGCCATCGAGAAAAGTGTGAACTCGATGAAGCAAGTAGAGGACTGCATCCTCCACTCCCATGTTTGCTCGATAGGCAAACTGTAGGGGGGTCAAGTGCACACTGAAGATTAGGGCCCAGGAACCGGAGGAGGAGCCTTTCTAGGGTCTTCATAATCACAGACGTCAAGGCCACTGGTCTGTAATCCTTGACCCCGGAAGGTCTCCCACCCTTAGGCACTGGCACAATGCAGGATGTCTTCCACTGCTTCGGCACCTGATTCTTCTGGAGACTCCAATTAAAGAGTTTGTGCAAAGGAACCACCAGCTCCGCAGCACGGTCCTTTAGAAGCCTCGGTGGTATTCCACTTGCCAGGGCGCAATCTTCTGAGCTCAGCCCTCACCGTCTCCATGCTAAAATAACCACAGTTTGGTATGCAGCTGAGTGGAGCTGGGTAGGAGACAGCAGAAGGGATGGAACAGCCACTGGGTGTAGAGGAGCAGAAGGAGGCAGCAGGGATAGGACAGCTGCTGGGTGGAGCCAGGCAGGAGGCAGCAGAAAAGGTGGAACAGCCACTTGGTGTAGCAGAGCCGGAGGAAGCAGCATAGATGGAACAGCCACTGGATGTAGCAGAGCAGATGGAGGTAGCAAGGATGGAACAGCTGCTGGGTGGAGCAGGGCATAAGGCAGCAGAAAAGGTGGAATGGCCACTGGGTGTAGTAGAGCAGGAGGCAGCAGCAGAGATGGAACAGCTGCTAGGTGGAACAGGGCAGGAGGCACCAGTAAAGGTGGAACAGCCACTTGGTGTAGCAGAGCCGGAGCTGGCAGCATAGATGGAACAGCCACTGGGTGTAGCAGAGCTGGAGGAGGGAGCACGGATAGAACAGCTACTGGGTGGAGCAGGGCATGCGGCAGCAGAAAAGGTGGAACGGCTACTGGGTGTAGCAAAGCAGGAGGCAGCAGCAGAGATTGAACAGCTGCTGGGTGGAGCAGGGCAGGAGGCAGCAGAAAAGGTGGACCGGCCCCTGGGTGTAATTGAGCAGGAGGCAGCAGCAGAGATGGAAGAGCTGCTGGGTGGAACAGGGCAGGAGGCAGTAGAAAAAGGTGGAACGGCCACTGGGTGTAGCAAAGCAGGAGGCAGCAGCAGAGATTGAACAGCTGCTGGGTGGAGCAGGGCAGGAGGCAGCAGAAAAGGTGGAATGGCCCCTGGGTGTAATAGAGCAGGAGGCAACATCAGAGATGGAACAGCTGCTGGGGGGAACAGGGCAGGAGGCAGCTGTAAAGGTGGAACAGCCACTTGGTGTAGCAGAGCTGGAGGAGGCAGCATAGATGGAACAGCCACTGGGTGTAGCAAAGCTGGAGGAGGTAGCAAGGATGGAACAGCTGCTGGGTGGAGCAGGGCATACGACAGCTGAAAAGGTGGAACGGCCACTGGGTGTAGCAGAGCATGAGGCAGCAGCAGAGATGGAACAGCTGCTGGGTGGAGCAGGACAGGAGGCAGCAGAAAAGGTGGAACGGCCATTGGGTGTAGCAAAGCAGGAGGCAGCAGCAGAGATTGAACAGCCGCTGGGTGTAACAGAGCAGGAGACAGCAGCCGAGGTAGAACAACCGCTGGATGGAGCAGGGCAGAAGATAGCAGCAGCGGTGGAACAGCCAGTGTGTGGAGCAGAGCAGGAGGCAGCAGCAGGGATGGAACAGCCGCTAGATGGAACAGGGCAGGAGGCAGCAGCGGGCGTGGAGCAACCGCTGGGTGGACGTGGTGGAGGGGCACAGACAGGAACAAACCTACTATAAAAGTGGTTGAACTCGTTAGCCAAAGAGATATCTCCTTGAGTCACCCTTCCGTTCTCCTTATAGCCAGTAATCACTCTCATTCCCTTCCACACTTCCCTAGTGCTGTTATGCTGCAATTTTTTTCTCCAGCTTTTCCTTGTAATCTTTTTTAGCTCGTCTAATGGCCCTCTTCAAGTTGCGTTGGGCAGCCCTGATGCTTTCCGTGTCCCCAGCTTTGAAAGCCTTCCTCTTCTGATTCGGAAGGTGCTTTATGCTTCTCGTGATCCAAGGCTTATTATTTGGAAAACATCGAACTTCTCTGACCGGAGCCACCACGTCCATGCAAAAATGAACATAATCAGTCACACATTCAACCGCCCCATCAATATTATTATCTGACCTGTGAGTGTCCATAAGTGTGTTCCACTCAGTAGAGTGGAAACAGTCCCTCAGAGCTTCGCTGGTCTCCGGAGTCCACCTCCTGTAGGATCTAATGGTTACAGGCAGTCTCCTTACACAAGGTCTGTAGGACGACCTAAGATGGATCAAATTATGGTCTAACTTGCCTAGCGGACCCAGGGCACATACACTATAAGCATTTTCCACATTTATGTAGCAGAGATCTAAAATGCTGTTGTGTCTCGTATTACAGTTGACATACTGTGTAAAACCGCCACCCAGTGAACTAATGTCAACATGATTGAAATCACCTGAAATGACAATCATCACATCTTTTTTCATCACATTCAGTATTGTGACTGTATTCTTGCGACCGTGTCCTGAATGAAGTCACACGCTACTGAGGGGTCTGCATGCGGTGGAATGTAAACAGTAATGACGACGATGTGAGAACTCCCGCGGCACATAGTAAGATCTTAAATCACCGCTAGTACCTCCACATCCCGGCAACAGATTTTTTCCTTAACAGTTATATGACCGGAGCCGCACCATCTGTCGTTCACAAACAGCACCAATCCGCCTCCTTTCGTCTTTCCACACATCTCCCGCTGTCTGTCCGCCAGCACAATGATAAAACAAGGTATGTTGACCGCTGAGTCAGGGACAGCATCGGTAAGCCACATCTCCGTAAAACAGTATAAACTGCATTCCCGATAGGAATCGATAAAATAATTATGAATCGATAATCGAAAAACCAGGTATGTTGACAGCTGAGTCAGGGACAGCATCGGTAAGCCACGTCTCTGGAGAACAGTATAAACTGCATTCCCGATATAAACTGCACATTATTAACGGTGGTCGATACGCGTTCTTCAGATTATTAATTAGAATGACCAAGTCGCATTTCATATTGACAGATGAATAGGCTACGCTCAGTTTATTAAACCCTCAGTTTATTAAATGTCTCTTGCAAACTATGAAGAGACAATAAATCAATACACTGACATGGCGATGCTAGACTGATACTTTGTTAAAACTACGGTAGGATAGTGTAGTTACTCCTCTCCACTATGTCTGGCGTCAGGGGGGAAACGTTTACCTCGATAAAGTTAGGCCTACTGTAAAATAAATTCATTGTCTCACCAGGCTATGTTTATTTGGCACAGTATTGCAGAAAAGAAAAGTGAAATGAAGTTGCAGTTCCAGTTAACCAGTTCATGTTTATTCTTCATGTGATTCAAGCAGTAACGACTATAGACTCAATACTGCTACGACAGGTGAAATTATTAATTAGCAACAGGCCTTAATTCAATATAATTCTGTCTTTCCGGTCAGAATTGGCTGATAGGAATTCCAAATGTCAAAAAAGTCATTTTAAAACATGCACATAAACAATTACATGCCAATAATACACAATAAATAGAACATTTTATTTACAAGTTAATCAGTAAGTCAGGACAGCCCATTCATCCAGGTAGTGAAATAGTGCATCACTCATGGTCAAGTGCATTGTAAAATGGATGAAAGTCCTTGGGAAAAACATGTTTCAGTTCTTGAAGGTGCTTGAATTTCAGGGCTTACATTTTTGGGCGAGAGGTATAGAGTGGGGCCACGATGACACACGTCTTCCTCAGGGATGGGGATGTGAAGGGTTGCCAGTTGTCAGCAATTAAAACTCCATACTGCCATCCACATTGTATCTAATAGATAGATTAAAGAAAAGGGGGAGGAGTGTTGGGGAACATAGGACACAGAGATAAGAGGGGACCAAAAGCATGTTTAGATTTATGAAACAAAATATTTTAATATGGATAATGTTTCATGTATTTGTGAAAAAGGTGTGTTAAACAAACAGACCTGAAAAAAACACCTGACTGCTCGAAGGTCATGCACCGTAGGATCTCCAACTTTGCTACCAGGTCGGATTGACTTGCAGATGTTGACTTTGCTTAAGTCTTGGAAAAAGCTGTAATCAACATATTTCACCTCGTATGGTTTTGGACTGGAACGAGCTCCTCGAATAACTGCAGCATACTCGGCTGGAACATGTATATCAGAACCCAGCTTCACCCTCATGCCAAAGGTAATTTTTTGCTTCATGTGATGCCATATTGTAGATGGTAAAATTATGGACACCAAGCTTAATTTTGTAGTAGAGGGCAGACGCTTAAAGCTTTGGGCACAGTAGAAGGCCCTGCCGATCTATGCATGCAACCAAGGTGGTGGTGTTTGCTTTTTAAGGACAAAGTTGTTTGTGCTAAAAAGGATGACGCACAAGCAGAGAAGGTAAAGGACAGTGTTCCTCCCACATGGCAGCCTCGATGTTCCCGGCTTTAAAGGCACAGCATGTGTCACACTGATCTTTCTTCAGATGGAACAGAGAAAGATTTAAATCGTAGAAGGTGTTCGTGAATACTTGCCGTGACAGAGGTTGGATGCTGTGGTTTGCACATGATTGCTGATACTGTGTTTGGAGATGACTGATGGACCTGACCTGAGGCTCCAGGTACATCTTTGATGAGCAGGACCTGCAGTAGTGCTATGGAACTTTTGGCAGATCCAGAAGGAAGCTCTTTAGAAAGTCCTGCTCCTCTGTCCTTACCCTCACTATCGCCATCTTCTCAGGACTTTCCCCTCTTCACCCAACCCACTTTAAACGTACAGTATGCGATTTTTGGCCACCAGGGGTCACTTATTTAAAATAATAACAAAAGACGTACTTTGATGACGTCGGGAAAGAGCGTAGGTTCACGGGAGTTGTTGTCGCTGTCAATGACAACCAGCTCAGCTCATGGCATGACATCATCGTTTCACAAAATATACGGATATACGGCATCTCTCTGTAGATTAAGCTTGTCAAGAAGCTTTAAATGCAACCCCAATGTTTACCTGTGTCATGCTTTTTCTCCTGTCCCAAACTCTTCTCTGGTCATATTTTTCACCCGTACGTTTGAGCTTTACTGAGCTGGCTGTAGCAGCAGAACGGGCAGGCAAAGCGTAATCGTGGTCCATAACTATAATACAGACGAATATAAATATTTATATTATGCTCCTTCAATGAATGATCTATTTTAGAACATTTTTCATATATAGGGCGCACCGGATTATAAAGCACGTAAGATACTACGGTCAAACGTTTGACTGGGTTTGCGTTATGCATCCACTATGTGCTAAGGCTAAAGGGAATGTAGTGAGTGCGCGGCGCCGGAGGTGAGGCGTTTATTTAGTAAGCATGAGCGCGCTGAAGCGGGCACGTACATTCGCAGCCTGACTCATATGAGTATTCAATGTGCGCGGCTCGCTAACAGCAACAGTTGGCTGTTTTGAATGAGACGACCCGGTTACTGTGAACGGGGAGCGCTTTATGCGCGAGCAGCACCGGGGACAGTGTCTGTTAAGAGTGAGCGCTCGTGAGCGGGCACGTGATTTATACACATAAAAATACGTACTACTTTTTTTTCTTCGTCATTTTCTTTGCTTTATTGGCGGTAGTCCAGTGTTCCCCTTTGTGATTGTCGGTTTCGCCGGGTTCCGCAAGGAAGTTAGAGAAAATAGATGAGTCAAAGGTTATATGACGCCATAGATCTTATTCAGAGCAGCACCATGACAGGTATGAAAGTGAGGCTGTGAGGGATAGACTTACTGTGTTTTCAATGGCATCCGCTGTAAAAAGCTGAATAAAGCGGCTAGATTACTTACAATTTTCCACAGCTTACATTGTCGGGAGTTTTTTGTCAACTGACATTTCTTTGAATGATATTTTTCCAGTGTTTCATGAGCAGAACAATCCGAAAACACATTAAATAACAGTACAGCCCATTGAAGAGATGCAAGTCTATCCCTCACAGCCTCGCTTTCATTATCATTAAAAATCAAAGATGGCGGTGCCGTGAATAAGGCGAATAGACGGGCGACGAAACGGAAATAAAGAAACGTCCCGTGTCTTCGAATTAAACTATAAATTTCTCCGTATTTGAAAGTTGGTGGAAACTGTCGGGATAATGTAAGTACACATCTAATAGAAATATATAACATAGATACAGTTATTTTTGCTATTTTTAAAGCTGAAAAAATACATATTGTGGCTTTAAAAAAGTCCACTGCTTGATGCCAAGTGTAGACAGGAACATCCTTTGACATACTCTGAGCCTTTTACCATCTACACATAAACAACAAAAGAGAGATTATGACCTCCGAGATTGAACAGCTTTTGTCCGGCGCCGCTTGACATCTCTCACCTCCACCGATGTTTTCACATACATTCTCCTCTTTCCATTCCAATTTCCCCCCAAAATACTTGAAAATTTCCTCCCTCTTCCCTTCATCAATTTTGGAGCAGTGTAGTTTGCTCAATTTCTGACAAGACACACACTAGCCCGCCCATTTTTCTTTCTTCTTTGACATTCATTTTTTTTTCATCCAAGATAAGATTGGTCCCTCATTCTTTTCCTTTTCTGAATGTTAGCTTTCCAAGTGTCTGGGTTGGCCCTCTTCCTTGACCTTCCCCGATTATCAGTGGCACCTTCATTTGATTAAAAGAAAAATAAAAGAAAAATTATGTTCTACAAATGCGCTTTTCTCTTACATGTTTTCTTAGCATGTGGATATATGCGAGTGTGTGGCAGTGTGTAGACATGCATTTAAGTTGGGCATTGCTGTTTGTTTGTGTGTGTGTGCACAACGTGTGTGCGTGCGTGTGTGTGACAGAAATGTCAAAATGATGATAATAAGTTACTCGCCTTCATTAGCCCCGTTTCCATCCACTTTTTGCGCTGTTATGTTATCAATACGAACAAACAATAAAAAACAATACGAAATTTGCCGTCTCCTGACTGTTTCCATTCAATTGACCTTTTACCGATAAGATTGTGTGCGTGATGACGTCACGAATGACGAAAGCGATTTGTCGCATATGTTTTGGTGTATCGCAAAAAAAAAAAGTGACTTCAGCCGTTTCCATAAACATTTTTATTTATTTATTTATTTTTTATCGCAAATTATACCTTTTGAGGTTCCAGTCAGCACACCCTCAACACCAAAACAAACAAACAAGAAAATGGAGAGTATACAGGCAGTTAATTGAAATTTGCCAACTTACTGTCATTTCAATTAACAGTTACACAAATAATTGCAAGTGTCCGAAATATCAGAAGACGACGGCAGAATGAAGCAGTTGCTCATCTGATAGGGCTCGAAAACTACCCTTATTATGCGACGAAGCCCAAGCGTCTGGGAGAGACCACGCAATAAGGCGTTCTGGGAGGAAGTTGTGGAGAGACACTTTACAGAAAGTCTCTGGGTGCAACATTTTAGAATGACACGGCCGACGTTTGAGATGCTGTGTGGATTCATTGGTCCTGATGTTGCGCCTACCCCAGGTTGCCACCGACCACCGGTTCCAACACGAAAGCGGATTGCCATTGCCCTCTACAAGCTGGCAACCTGCTCCGAGTATAGAGTGGTAGGCGAAACTT
Organism: Pimephales promelas; assembly: GCF_988280905.1. NCBI lineage: Eukaryota > Metazoa > Chordata > Actinopteri > Cypriniformes > Leuciscidae > Pimephales > Pimephales promelas. Next base: position 15,022,988 of record NC_142769.1, read on the forward strand.
TCGGGGTTAGATTTCTCTGTCGTCTCCCGTCAAAAATACATGTTATATCATTTCCTTCCATTAAATGGAGAAAATAACGAGTCTCCTCATCTGTCCACGAAAACCGCTCCCGAGTCCGCCATAGTGTTTGTTGTGACAACGACTGCACCTTGCGTGTGAGGAAATTATCACGTGACACCACATTTTTTTGCGTGAAAGCCCTTTTTCTCGACAAAAAGTGTTTCCAAACTCGTTTTTCGCGACATTTAAAATATCGACATAACATTTATGCGCTAAAGTTAAACGGAAAAGGATTGTGTCGACATTTGCAAAAAAAAATCGATAATTGGCGTTTCCATCAGCTATATCGGTAAACATTTTGATGCGCAAAACCTTTTTTCGCAAAAAAACCCTTGGATGGAAACCTGGCTATTGACAGGCGTGTAATCCGGGTCATTTTCTGGATTGTGTTCAAGTGATTCTTACAATAATAAAGAGGAACACAAATGCATTCGAGTAATGAATACAATGTAGACTTAACTGTTTGTCTGACTCCAATTCTATTTTCCTACAAACCTTCCTCCTCATTGCTGACCCTCATAATCGCCTCAACAACAGCCCTATCATAGCTAACATTTATCAATTCACACAGCTCCTTTACAGAGAGACAGATATGTGTGTGTGTGTGTGTAGGCATGCATTTAAGTTTGGCATTGCTGTTTGTGTGTGTGTGTGTGTGTGTGTGTGTGTGCACGTGTGTGTGTGTGTGTATGTGTGCTGCTGAGCCCACTAGTAGCAGACAGAAATGTAAACGTAATGACAATAAGTTACTCGCCTTCATTGACTGGCGTGTAATCCGGGTCATTTTCTGGATTGTGTTCAAGTGAATCTTATAATAATAAAGAGGTACACATTTAGTACAACAAATGCACTGTTTACATCATTCAGATATAAGATTGCTTTCATCTTGACTGGTAATCGATTAAATACGCTAGATTTGTTATTAGTAATAGGCTCTAGTTTTTAAGTCCTACTCAAAACTAATGTGAGGTGGAGGCTGTAGTATAGTCTAATCTGAGAAGAAGAAAACGACTTGCGCTCACTGGCAGCTCTTCCGGGATGATTTTCATTATCACCTTCCAGAGAATCTAACAATAAAGAAAGATATAGCTGCGAGCAGTGATTGCGGGCCCAAGCCAGTGGCACCGCAACCCCGGTGCTTTTAGTTGCCTAAAGGCACCGGGGTGGCGGTACCGCTGGCTTTGGCCCTTCATCGCTGCTCGCAGCTATATTTATATATATATATATATATATATATATATATATATATATATATATATAAAAGCCGGTGGCATCGCCTTTAGGGTTTTTCTGCACGACGTGCAAAAACTTAACCCCCGCTTTTATAAGTATATGTGTTTGTATATATATATATATATATAAAGAGGGTTATTCTGCACGACAACGTGCAAAAACTTAACCCCCGCTTTGACTGTCGAAGAGAAGTGTGCTGAAGAGCTTGCATCAGTGAGGGCTCTGCTATATATATATATATATATATATTAGGGGTGGAGCCGAATCCGAATACGGTATTCGGAAAGGCACAAATAATGTGTTTTTTACGAATACTTATTCCGAACAAATACTTAAAAAAATATTTGTATTCGGGAACAAGAAATACTTTATATCAAAAAGCTGCTTTCGTCACGAGACCGCAGTGCGCGAGTTGAGTGAGTGACGTTCAGGAAGAGGTGACTGACATAGGCTGCTCCACACAGCAACAGCGAGGGCTCGGCTGAGTGAAAAAACACTTAACTGCATCACTATTTTTGTTGAATAGATGTTTGTACCTTAACTAGGTTCCGGAGGCAGTTTATAACTTTCGGGAAGCGGAGTTTGATCGGGAGTATATTCCATTATTGACGTCTGCAGACGGGTGCTCTCATGTTTGCTCTTTTTACGTAGCTCTGTTAGCTCGGTAACGGTAATTATTTGTTTCTTATATGGCTTGGTTGAATTCTAATGTAGAATGCGGTCTGTTATTATAACAGGCCACTGCTTATAAGTATAACACACCGTTGCCATGAAAGACAGAGCGTTGCCATGGATTCTAAACGTAGAGACAGAACGGACTTTTTATTTTTTAGCGGAAGCGATACAATCGTTTTTTAAATCAACAAACTCCTTTTTATATCCATATTTTGAGTCAAATTATTGTTTTATTTGGTAGGTAGCCATGTAATAAGTGGGGTAATGTAGAGCGAGGCGGTTGTTAGCGAATACAAACCCTTCAGGCTTCATAATCAACCTCCTCGCTATACATTATCCCTAACTTATTCTGTCTGTTCAGCGTCCTCCACCGTGGTGTTGGGGTTCATAATGTTCACAATTGTATTTTATTAGTTGTTGGTTTAACCATGGTTCATGAGGTAATGGCTGACTGTTATTTTCTTTTCAATGACTTTTCTTGTTACATGTTCATTGCTGGATTTATAGAAAAACATCAACCAATATATCCATAATTATTATAATGGATATAATTAAAGAATCCATACACTATAAAGTAAATTAAAGATTTTTATGCCTATTTTGAATTTTACTCGAATACAAATACAAATACTTTCCCCCCCTGAACAAATACAGATACTGGCTGCTTTGCACACCCCTAATATATATATATATATATATACATACAAACACACACACACACACACACACACACACACACACACACACACACACATACATATATATATATATACTGTATATATATAAAGCCAGAGAATATTACTTGCTTTACCTGATTAGAATGCTACATTGAAAAACAAAAATTAATTAAATCTCACTCAACAGAGAAATCCCCTGCCCACTGCGTGTTACATTGACTAAAAACACGTTTGATGTTTCTTTTTTATTCAGAGTATTATTTTATACAGAAAAAAAAAATGTAATTCAGATGAGAATTAGGTTAGTGTTTTACAATATTAAGGAAAGCAAATATATTGAAATATAACACATGAATTTTAAATTCATTCAGCTTCAATTACTCATTTGTAGTTTACCAATTTATCTTACTTTTATTTAAAGCAAACTATACAATTAAAAGATTAGGGTTATATGCATATTTTGTCATTTAAAAAAAATACAAAATTGTTATGAAAAAACTAAAAAGACAAGGACTTGCAGGAAAAATCTACAGTCAGCCACACACACACACACACACACACCCACGCAGACACACACATAAACACAGACACCAACAACCCCCCCCCCTCCTCCCCACACAGACACTGATAGAGACAAGATACAAATCCAAACTACAATATCTGACTTTCTTTTGGTCTGAGCTTCTTACTGTTAATTAGAAAGTTGATCGGTTTGACAAGAACAATATTCGTGGCAAGTTTTGTAACTGTAGGTAAAATGAGCAAAGTTATAACACATTTTATGTGTGCTTTTTTAGTTGTAAAATTAATTTCCTCGCCACGGCCAAACCGTTCGAGATATCAAAAATCCGTCCGGAATTGAGCATCCTCAATGTCTTCACTTCATGGACACCGAGTTTTGTGGTGATTGGTAAACACATGCGTTGTAATTTGATGTATTTCTCCTAGGAGATTTATTCAAACAACCCATAATTCCCGACTTCCATTTGAACTGTCGTAAAACTTAGAGCACGAAAGTTGTTTGGCCTGATGTGATCTATTAAGTGTACTGAGTTTCATATTATTACATGCAAGTGTGTTTGATTTATGGACCAAATTTTCAGATCAAGTTTATGGACCAAGTTCATTTAATTAATAAACTAATTATATAAAACTATTGTCAATGCACTACAATTAAACTGGTTATATTATGCCTTTACTTATAAAAAATTAAAATAAAAACTTATTTAAAACATACCAGGCTTAAGAAATATATTTTATTTTTCTGCAGGCCAGACACACAGCAGTGCAATGGTTAAAGCCCCCTCCCCCTAAAAACCCACACACACCCAGACAGGCAGAGGCAGAGACACAGATGGCGCTTTTCCACTGCATAGTACGGTACGGTTCGGTTCGGTACGGCTCACTTGTGGTGCTTTTCCACTGCATGGTACGGTGCAGTACGGTTCGCTTCAGGTCGCTATAAATGGTACCTGGTCTGTTGAGGTTCCAAACGTACCGTACCGGTACTAAAAGGTGACGTGAAACGCTGCAGATCACTGATTGGTCAGACAGAATCGTCACTACTAGCGTCATTGGATTTGCGACACGAGACACTTTTTTAGCAGTGTTTTTGTTTTGCTGCCATCAGCCTCATTTTAAACACATTTTTCCGTCTAGCAGTTAAAAACAACCACATACCGAGAATCAGGAACATCATCCCCTCTAGGGCTGTGCCATATCATACCGTCCACGATAATACCGGTATAAAATTTTACATGATAAAAAATTGTCATATCGCGATATTGATGATATGATGACGTATGGCGTATTTACGTTACTTAGCGCGTGCACAACACAGCGGCATGTCAGCCTCCGGATCAGATCAAGGCCCTGTCCCAATATCCGCACTTGCGCCCTTGTGCCCCTCAATGCGCGTTCTCGCTAAGGGGTGCAAGACCGTAGGGTGTCCCAATCCTCTAATAATGTTCTCCAGGGGTGATCAAAAGGGCACTTAATGCACCCTTTTCGTAAGTGCGCATCAGACCTCACTTTGCTATAGGATATTACCCAGAATCCTTGTAGGGGAGAACGGTTGCTATGGTGCTGTTCGGGAGCGGAAACTCCGAAGATAAAGGATGCCGGTGTGGTGAAGAATTTTTCAAAAATATTTGTGTTATTGGGTCACGAAATGTAGTTTTAAGAGTTTTTCAGTCGAGAATATAGTTGTTTAAAGCTCAAATCTGTGGTTTATTTATAAAAATAGCGCCTATTTTAAAAAATTGATCTGACGTTCGGAGTTCCAGGTAGTCACAGGGCGGCGGGTGCTCAGCGCTCATGTACCCCGCCTGCAACAGCCTTGCCCCGGCTAGTCATTCTTGCGTTCCCGCGGGCTCTGTGTCTAGTGGTTAAACATGAGCTATAAATCGGCTTGTGTACATCAGACGGGCGATCTTTGGTCTCATTATTCTATGATTTGTTCCCTGGAAAATCGTTTTGGCTGAGGGGAAAAGTGAAGTTTCATAACTATATATTTAGGCTATTTAACTGTAACGTTGAAACGTATGTTTGACTGAATCTTTTAACTTGCCTTATTAGTTGACTTATATAGCTTCTTATACTTATACTACTTATACTTTTTAAGCTTATACTTTAATAATGGCTATTCTTGGTCAATAAAATAAAAAGAGACAAGGTTGTGTAATTTTATTTTATACAGCCTATATGTTAGACTATTTTAATCTATAGCCTATACAAAATATATCACCAACACGTCATGTTTTTTTTAATTTTTTTTTTCATGTATGGGAATTTCATATATCAATTTCCATAATAACAATTAACATTGCATTTCGAATCTCTGTGAATATGGTAAGGCAGTATAAACTCAGGTAAACCTCAATCACATTTTATCTTAGCGAAAAACTGTTTTAATATTAATAGCATTAACAGAAAGGTTGCTGGCTAAGAGTTAAAAAAAAAGTAGCTTTTTGAGGTGTGCAAAACTGTCCCAATTCTGCTCTTCACAGCTTCGGGCCCTTGCGCTCTTTCTCCGCTAAGTGCACTTTCAACAAGTGTCCACTTCGAGGAAGGCCTTAGGGCTCAAGTGAGTATTGGGACAGGGCCCAAGATTTAGTTCCTAAAAAGGGCGCTACTTCAATAGTATGGAAGTTGTTTGAGTACAAGAGGTCAGATCTCCAACAACACAATTTTTTTTTTTGTCAAATATGCATGAAAACTCGTTTCACCACTTCCCTACTAGCGTACATTTTGCATTCGCCTAATCTTCCTTCAGAGTTTCCGCAGTTCGGGTACAACAGTCAACACGATTAAACTCTTTCTAAGATGATTCAATGTTACTATTATTATATTTGATCTGTAAATAAAAGGTCTATGGTTTCGCATAAAACAACTTTATCTTGCTGGACTTTATTGCTGTAACTAAATCATCATGTTACTTTCTACCGGCCGGGTGTCTGTTAGAGCAAAACACTAGAGTCAGAGCACTATTGTTCATCACGCGCACAGTAACTGAAATGTAAAACTGTTAAAAGAAAGGACTCAATAAATGATTGCATAGCTAGATGCTGTATATTATACACGACGCTACGCATCAATATTTATTTCCTTTGTGCTTTGAACTGTTCAGTGCGGAGTATTCGACGCGCTGCGCGTGCGCGCTGTGACTCCGTGTTGCTTCAAGCGCATCATTCAGCACTCGGGATGCGCATAAGCGCTGTGCGATATATTGGAGCTTTTCGTATCATAATACTTTTGCGCAATGAAAGATTATTAATAGCCTTTGTTCTGTCCTATTGATTATATGTTGCTGCCTCATTAAACAGCTGTGCTATACATTTTAAACATGCCTCAATTTTATAGTAGACTAGGCTATATAATAATTAATCCTTTTGATTTGTTACCTTGTTTTTTTTTTCATGAATGTACAATACAAAGAGCAATGTGTAAAGTTTTACCAGATTTAGTGTTACAATTGTCTCTTATTTATTCCCCACTAAATGTTTTTTCCCTAAATGTTCCGATTTTATACAATTATTGTATAAATTAGGTATTGCATACCTCATTTGATGCTAATCCAAAAACTATGCAAGGCAACTGTTACATTTTGAAGGTTTGTTTGGATTGCCACTGTTTGTTTACATTTTTTGTACTTCAAAGTTTAGGTAAATTTATTAGGTAACAATATTGTGCAGGCTTCTGAAGTTATTGTTAATATTGTTAATGTATTACTGTAGTTATTGTTAAAATAAAATGATAAGGAGTTATGTTATACTTTTTTTTTGCACTAATGCTGCTGCCAGCCAGCTGCAATCACCAATAAAACATTGTTTCATATATATTTTTTCTATATCGTGATAAATATCATTATCGCAAATATTCTTGAAATATCGTGATATAATTTTTAGGCTATATCGCCCACCCCTAATCCCCTCGATAGTCTCGATTGTTCCTGTGTTGTGGGTTTGAAAATGTGGCGCTTTTAAGATGATGTCATGGCAGTAGAGGCGCGCGCAAATAACGATCAGTCCCATACACTTTGAAGGGGTACTACTGCATTGGAAACGCAAAGCGAGCCGAACTGTTCCGCGCCGAGTCGAAGCGTACTGAGCCGAACCGTATCGTACTATGCAGTGGAAAAGCGCCAAGAGATGTAGGCTCTATGAGTGTCAATTAGAAAGTTGTCCGGCTCGAGGAGTACAATATTTTTGTAACTGTAGATAAAACTAACAACCCCACTTTTGTCAAAAGGTGGCGCTACTGAGCCCTCACCACACCCGTTTCTGAAACTTTGCACATGTCTACTGGCTAATAAATGTGATCTGTCTGTCGAGTTTCATGCAATTTGAAGCATGCTAAGAGTCTTAAAAGAATCCTAAAAGGATGGTTAAGTTTGATGCGTTGCCACGGCAACCGTTTCAAAGATATCAAGAATCCATTCACACGTCTTCATCTGCTGTGTATTTACATTATACAGAGGAAGACTGAAGCAAATCGGGTTAAATTAAGAGGGTGATTTCAAAGCATTTTGAAAGTGACACACTTCCTGCTGCCAGTTGGTGGCGCTATAGCTTTGACTCACAATAGTCACATCAATGTGACCGTCCTCTTACAGCGAATAAACTGCTGAAGTTTTATCAAGATCAGTTGATGTATGCTGAAGTTATGACACACTTCCAGTTTCACGTTTCTTGTCATAATTTCGTTTCCTCGCCACGGCCAAACCGTTCGAGATATCAAAAATCCCCTAGCAAACTTTCATCCTCAATGTCTTGACTTCATGCTGACCGAGTTTCGTGCCATGTGTTTGAATTCTCTAGGAGGAGTATTTCAAATTCCATTGCATGTGTTTTACGAACAACCCTAAATAACCGACTTCCTGTTGGGCTGGGGTAAAAAGTAATAGTATGATGGATATATGAACGATGATATCTATATGTGTACCGAGTTTCATATTATTACATGCAAGCGTGTTTAATTTATGGGCCAAGTTTTCGGACCCAGTTCCAGGGGGCGCTGTCTAGCCCCCCCTGCCACGCCCGGGTACCATCTTCAGCCCGGCCCTGATGGCCGCGGGTTCTGACCTGTGTGCAAAGTTTCAAGAGTTTTCGAGCACGTTAAGGGCCCCAAAAGTGCCCAAATATTCGTAAAATAATAATAATAATAATAATAATTAAAGCTGCAAGCAGCGATGGGCGGGCCCTCGCACCTGTAGCACGTCGGGGTCTGAGGCGGCCGCGTTGCATTTTCTGCAGCTCAGCCAGTGCGGCTGTCCATTTGCTACGCTGCTTCGTTAAAGGTCACTTCCTGTTGCCAACAGGTGGCGCTATGACTGTGGGTGAATGTCGGAATGTAGATTTGTTCAGGGTGGGACTCTTGTCAAAGGTGTAAAATTTCATGCATATCTGGGCTTTTACAGCGAAGTTACTACAACTTCCTGTTTCATGGTGAATCATCGACGCCACGGACACGCCCATCGACGAAAACGCGCAGATAGCACAACTTTTCATCGTTAATGCCTTTAGAAGGCACAGCAGAAATGTGAAGTCGGTCCGACTAAATCCCTAGGAGGAGTTCCTTAAAGTACGTAATGAGTAAATCGTCCAACCATGTCCTGAGTAAAAGTGGTTAAAAAAAAATAAACAAACCCACGTAATTACTTCTTGTGGCCTGCGTATTCACAACGAGTACAAATAGCGACGCAGATTAACACTCGGCGATTTCCTAGGCAGATATTGACTTGGGACTATATTAGGGGGAAGCACAGGCGAAGCACTACTGCTAAGGCGAATCACTGCTACATGGGCGCAGAGACGTCACGCACGAAATGAAATCGCACGACTTCCGTAAACATACCGGTCTTCAGCGCGTAAAAACAAACAAAAAAAAACAGAAGAAGAAAATAGCGGCGCGACCTGCAACAAGTATCTTCGCTTTAGGAGTATTTATTTTAAGAAGTTACAGCAAACATGGTAATTACCTGGATAGCAAAAGGTTGTGAGAACAAGCAAAGAACTACACGAATGTAATGTTTCACAGAAACTGAGAAATAAATGGCTAGCTGCTCTGGAGATCTGTAGCCTACATCAACGCCACTCGACAAAATAAAACAGTTTTGTTTGCGAACAGCATTTTGCATCAGAGGACTAACGTTACCCTTGAAAAAACGGAATACGTGCCCAGAAAGACGGTAAAGTTACTACGTCTGAAAGATACGGCCGTCCCATCTATTTTCAAAGCGCAGGCTGAAAAAAGTACGTTCTTTTATTACTCTCTTCCTTATGTTTATCGGTGTCTTTATTCTGTTGTAAGATCGACGCTGAGAAGCTTTATCTAGACTACGAGCGTCATGTTGAATTCCACCTGTGTAGCATGAACAACCTGTTATCGTTATAACTTGCCTATATCCATTTGGTCCATTCGGCGTGGCGCGTTTTTTTCCAGTTCACCTTATCGCACCGGGGGAAAAAAACGAGTACTGCAGGATGGATCAGGGTCAGTGCCGTGAAATCCTCGGTAATGTTAGCTGTGACACAACTGCGGGCACGCTCATCTTTTCTGACGCGTTGAGCCTGGCCATCGGCCCCACTCGCCACAGCACAGACACTCTATTTCAGTTGGCATAGGTTGGCATATTCCCCCATATTCACACCACCAGTTCGTGTTGGCTCTCGTCCTCAGGCTGTTGAGCGATCGCAACATCCTCGTCCTCTCGGTCTATTTCTAAAGCACGCAGCTCCTCTTCTGAAAACTCTGGTTCAAATAGGTAACGTTATGGCTCTGGCTCTTGACTGTCTGAGAAGTCACCCTCTTCGTCTCTCACAAAATCAGCCATGTTCATCGCCAGTCATGTACCGTAAGGAAAATAGTCATGTAGCTACTATTCAAGCCGGTATGTTTACGGAAGTCGTGCGATTTCATACTTGCGTGACGTCTCTGCGCCCATGTAGCAGTGATTCGCCTTAGCAGTAATGCTTCGCCTGTGCTTCCCCCTAATATAGTCCCAAGTCAATATCTGCCTAGGAAATCGCCGAGTGTTAATCTGCGTCGCTATTTGTACTTGTTGTGAATACGCAGGCCACAAGAAGTAATTACGTGGGTTTGTTTATTTTTTTAACAACTTTTACTCAGGACATGCTAGCTGGCAACAAGGGAATCCATTCATTGTGCTAAGCTAAGCTAGCGCCGACCCTGTCAAACTAAAACAATGCATGCACTGAGACAAAAATGAATTTGCACACATATCTAAATGTAGGAAAGAATGTGAATAAGCCATATTTCAAAAAACGGTGGAGTTTTCCTTTAAATTTCGTGCAGATCTGGGCATTTACAGCCAAGTTACTACAACTTCCTGTTCCATGGCGAATCATCGACGCCACGGACACGCCCATCGACGAAAACGCGCAGATAGCACAACTTTACATCGTCAATGCCTTTAGAAGGCACAGCAGAAATTTGAAGTTGATCCGACTAAATCCCTAGGAGGAGTTTGTTAAAGTACGGAGTGTGTAAATCGTCCCAAATTGGTCGCCAAATTCAAAATGGCGGACTTCCTGTCGAGTTTAGGGTATGGATTCTGGAGGCTTTTTTGTGCGTCTGGTCATGGTAGATGTACCACAGAAATTTCGTACATGTCGGTCAAACAAGCGGCGGGGGCTGCTTCGTTAAATGTCACTTCCTGTTGCCAGCAGGTGGCGCTATGACTATGGGTGAATGTCGGCATGTAGATTTGTTCAGGGCGAGACTCTTGTCAAATGTGTTAAATTTCGTGCAGATCTGGGCATTTACAGCCAAGTTACTACAACTTCCTGTTCCATGGCGAATCATCGACGCCACGGACACGCCCATCGACGAAAACGCGCAGATAGCACAACTTTACATCATCAATGCCTGTAGAAGGCACAGCAGAAATTTGAAGTTGATCCGACTAAATCCCTAGGAGGAGTTAGTTAAAGTACGGAGTGTGTAAATCGTCCAAAATGGGCGCCAAATTCAAAATGGCCGACTTCCTGTTGAGTTTAGGGTATGGGTTCTTGAGGCTTTTTTGTGCGTCTTGATATGATACACGTCCCCACCAAATTTCGTGTTTGTAGGTTGAACGTGGACGACGGGCTAATTTTTTCCAATTTTCTAGGTGGCGCTAGGGAGCCATTTTGCCACACCCATCCGCGAAACCCACAAAATACGAAATTTTTCACCAGTCCTGACGTGCGTGCCAAATTTGGTGAGTTTTTGAGCATGTTGAGGCCCCGGAAATTGCGCTTACTTTGCAGAAAAAAAAAAAAAAATTAAAGCTGCAAGCAGCGATGGGCGGGCCCTCGCACCTGTAGCGCGTCGGGGTGTGAGGCGGCCGCGTTGCATATTTTGCAGCTCAGCCGGTGCGGCTGTGAATTTGCTACGCTGCTTCATTAAAGGTCACTTCCTATTGCCAGCAGGTGGCGCTATGACTGTGGGTGAATGTCGGCATGTAGATTTGTTCAGGGCGGGACTCTTGTCAAATGTGTAAAATTTTGTGCAGATCTGGGCATTTACAGCCAAGTTACTACAACTTCCTGTTTCATGGCGAATCTTCGACGCCACGGACACGCCCATCGACGAAAACGCGCAGATAGCACAACTTTACATCGTCAATGCCTTTAGAAGGCACAGCAGAAATTTGAAGTCGATCCAACTAAATCCCTAGGAGGAGTTTGTTAAAGTACGGAGTGTGCAAATCGTCCCAAATCGGTCGCCAAATTCAAAATGGCGGACTTCCTGTCGAGTTTAGGGTATGGGTTCTTGAGGCTTTTTTGTGCGTCTGGTCATGGTAGATGTACCACAGAAATTTCGTACATGTCGGTCAAACAAGCGGCGGGGGTAAAGGACACTTCCTGTTGCCACTGGGTGGCGCTATGACTGTGGGTGAATGTCGGCATGTAGATTTGTTCAGGGCGGGACTCTTGTCAAATGTGTCAAATTTCGTGCAGATCTGGGCATTTACAGCCAAGTTACTACAACTTCCTGTTTCATGGCGAATCTTCGATGCCACGGACACGCCCATCGACGAAAACGCGCAGTTAGCACAACTTTACATCGTCAATGCCTTTAGAAGGCACAGCAGAAATTTGAAGTCGATCCAACTAAATCCCTAGGTGGAGTTTGTTAAAGTACGTAATGAGTACATCATCCAAAAATTGTGGTAAAAATAGAAATGGCTGACTTCCTGTTGAGTTTAGGGCATCACTCCAAGAGACTTTTTGTGCGTCTGGTCATGGTAGATGTACCACAGAAATTTCGTACATGTCGGTCAAACAAGCGGCGGGGGCTGCTTCGTTAAAGGTCACTTCCTGTTGCCACTAGGTGGCGCTATGACTGAGGGTGAATGTCGGCACGTAGATTTGTTCAGGGCGGGAGTCTTGTCAAATGTGTCAAATTTCGTGCAAATCTGGGCATTTACAGCCAAGTTACTACAACTTCCTGTTTCATGGCGAATCATCGACGCCACGGACACGCCCATCGACGAAAACGCGCAGATAGCACAACTTTACATCGTCAATGCCTTTAGAAGGCACAGCAGAAATTTGAAGTCGATCCGACTAAATCCCTAGGAGGAGTTTGTTAAAGTACGGAGTGTGTAAATCGTCCCAAATCGGTCGCCAAATTCAAAATGGCGGACTTCCTGTCGAGTTTAGGGTATGGGTTCTTGAGGCTTTTTTGTGCGTCTGGTCATGGTAGATGTACCACAGAAATTTCGTACATGTCGGTCAAACAAGCGGCGGGGGCTGCTTCGTTAAAGGACACTTCCTGTTGCCACTGGGTGGCGCTATGACTGTGGGTGAATGTCGGCATGTAGATTTGTTCAGGGCAGGACTCTTGTCAAATGTGTCAAATTTCGTGCAGATCTGGGCATTTTCAGCCAAGTTACTACAACTTCCTGTTTCATGGCGAATCATCGACGCCACGGACACGCCCATCGACGAAAACGCGCAGTTAGCACAACTTCACATCGTCAATGCCTTTAGAAGGCACAGCAGAAATTTGAAGTCGATCCGACTAAATCCCTAGGAGGAGTTCGTTAAAGTAAGGAGTGTGTAAATTGTCCAAAAATTGCCGCCAAATTTAAAATGGCCGACTTCCTGTCGAGTTAGGGTATGGGTTCTTGAGGCTTTTTTGTGCGCGTTGATATGATACACGTCCCCACCAAATTTTGTGCATGTAGGTTGAACGTGGACGAGTGGCTAATTTTTTCCAATTTTCTAGGTGGCGCTAGCGTGCCATTTTGCCACGCCCATCCGCGAAACCCACAAAATACGAAATTTTTCACCAGTCCTGACATGCGTGCCAAATTTGGTGAGTTTTTGAGCATGTTGTGACCCCGAAAATGGCGTTTACTTTGCAGAAAAAAGAAAAATTAAATCTGCAAGCAGCGATGGGCGGGCCCTCGCACCTGTAGCGCGTTGGGGTGTGAGGCGGCCGCGTTGCATATTCTGCGGCTCAGCCGGAGCGGCTGTGAATTTGGTTCGCTGCTTCGTTAAAGGTCACTTCCTGTTGCCAGCAGGTGGCGCTATGACTGTGGGTGAATGTCGGCATGTAGATTTGTTCAGAGCGGGACTCTTGTCAAATGTGTAAAATTTCATTCAGATCTGGGCATTTACAGCCAAGTTACTACAACTTCCTGTTTCATGGCGAATCATCGACGCCACGGACATGCCCATCGATGAAAACGCACAGAGAGCACAACTTTACATCGTCAATGCCTTTAGAAGGCACAGCAGAAATTTGAAGTGGATCCGACTAAATCCCTAGGAGGACTTAGTTAAAGTACGTAATGAGTAAATCATCCAAAAATGGCTGTAAAATTAGAAATTGCTAACTTCCTGTTGAGTTTAGGGCATTGCTCCAAGAGACTTTTCTGTGCGTCTGGACATGGTGGATGTACCACAGAAATTTCGTACATGTTGGTCAAGCATGTGGCGGGGGCTAAGTCTTTAAAGGTCACTTCCTCTTGCCACTAGGTGGCGCTATGACTGTGGGTGAATATCAGCATGTAGATTTGTTCAGGGCGGGACTCTTGTCAAATGTGTAAAATTTCCTGCAGATCTGGGCATTTATAGCCAAGTTACTACAACTTCCTGTTTCATGGCGAAACATCGACGCCATGGACACGCCCATCGACGAAAACGCGCAGATAGCACAACTTTACATCGTCAATACCTTTAGAAGTCACAGCATAAATTCGAAGTGGATCCGACTAAATCCCTAGGAGGAGTTAGTTAAAGTACGTAATGAGTAAATCATCCAAAAATGGCGGTAAAATTAGAAATGGCCGACTTCCTGTTGAGTTTAGGGCATCGCTCCAAGAGACTTTTCTGTGCGTCTGGCCATGGTAGATGTACCACAGAAATTTCGTACATGTCGGTCAAACATGCGGCGGGGGCTGCTTCATTAAAGGTCACTTCCTGTTGCCAGCAGGTGGCGCTATTACTGTGGGTGAATGACTGCATGTAGATTTGTTCAGGGCGGGACTCTTGTCAAATGTGTAAAATTTCATGCAGATCTGGGCATTTACAGCCAAGTTACTACAACTTCCTGTTTCATGGCGAATCATCGACGCCACGGACACGCCCATCGACGAAAACGCGCAGATAGCACAACTTTACATCGTCAATGCCTTTAGAAGGCACAGCAGAAATTTGAAGTCGATCGGACTAAATCCCTAGGAGGAGTTCGTTAAAGTATTGAGTGTGTAAATCGTCCCAAAACGGGCACCAAATTCAAAATGGCGGACTTCCTGTCGAGTTTAGGGTATGGGTTCTTGAGGCTTTTTTGTGCGTCTTGATATGATACACAACCCCACTAAATTTCGTGCTTGTAGGTTGAACGTGGACGAGGGGCTAATTTTTTGCAATTTTCTAGGTGGCGCTAGGGAGCCATTTTGCCACGCCCATCCGCGAAACCCACAAAATCCGAAATTTTTCACCAGTCCTGACATGCGTGCCAAATTTGGTGAGTTTTTGAGCATGTTGCGGCCCCAAAAATGGCGCTTACTTTGCAGAAAAAAAAATAAATAAATAAAAAATTAAAGCTGCAAGCAGCGATGGGCGGGCCCTCGCACCTGTAGCGCGTTGGGGTGTGAGGCGGCCGCGTTGCATATTCTGCGGCTCAGCCGGAGCGGCTGTGAATTTGGTTCGCTGCTTCGTTAAAGGTCACTTCCTGTTGCCAGCAGGTGGCGCTATGACTTAGGGTGAATGCGGGCATGTAGATTTGTTCAGGGCGGGACTCTTGTCAAATGTGTAAAATTTCATTCAGATCTGGGCATTTACAGCCAAGTTACTACAACTTCCTGTTTCATGGCGAATCATCGACGCCACGGACATGCCCATCGACGAAAACGCACAGAGAGCACAACTTTACATCGTCAATGCCTTTAGAAGGCACAGCAGAAATTTGAAGTGGATCCGACTAAATCCCTAGGAGGAGTTAGTTAAAGTACGTAATGAGTAAATCATCCAAAAATGGTGGTAAAATTAGAAATGGCCGACTTCCTGTCGAGTTTAGGGCATTGCTCCAAGAGACTTTTCTGTGCGTCTGGACATGGTAGATGTACCACAGAAATTTCATACATGTTGGTCAAGCATGTGGCGGGGGCTGCGTCTTTAAAGGTCACTTCCTCTTGCCACTAGGTGGCGCTATGACTGTGGGTGAATATCGGCATGTAGATTTGTTCAGGGCGGGACTCTTGTCAAATGTGTAAAATTTCCTGCAGATCTGGGCATTTATAGCCAAGTTACTACAACTTCCTGTTTCATGGCGAAACATCTACGCCACGGACACGCCCATCGACGAAAACGCGCAGATAGCACAACTTTACATCGTCAATGCCTTTAGAAGGCACAGCAGAAATTTGAAGTGGATCCGACTAAATCCCTAGGAGGAGTTAGTTAAAGTACGTAATGAGTAAATCATCCAAAAATGGCGGTAAAATTAGAAATGGCCGACTTCCTGTTGAGTTTAAGGCATCGCTCCAAGAGACTTTTCTGTGCGTCTGGCCATGGTAGATGTACCACAGAAATTTCGTACATGTCGGTCAAACATGCGGCGGGGGCTGCTTCGTTAAAGGTCACTTCCTGTTGCCAGCAGGTGGCGCTATTACTGTGGGTGAATGTCGGCATGTAGATTTGTTCAGGGCGGGACTCTTGTCAAATGTGTAAAATTTCGTGCAGATCTGGGCATTTACAGCCAAGTTACTACAACTTCCTGTTTCATGGCGAATCATCGACGCCACGGACACGCCCATCGACGAAAACGTGCAGATAGCACAACTTTACATCGTCAATGCCTTTAGAAGGCACAGCAGAAATTTGAAGTCGATCGGACTAAATCCCTAGTAGGAGTTCGTTAAAGTATTGAGTGTGTAAATCGTCCCAAAACGGGCGCCAAATTCAAAATGGCCGGCTTCCTGTTGAGTTAAGGGTATGGGTTCTTGAGGCTTTTTTGTGCGTCTTGATATGATACACAACCCCACTAAATTTCGTGCTTGTAGGTTGAACGTGGACGAGGGGCTAATTTTTTTCAATTTTCTAGGTGGCGCTAGGGAGCCATTTTGCGACGCCCATCCGCGAAACCCACAAAATACGAAATTTTTCACCAGTCATGACATGCGTGCCAAATTTGGTGAGTTTTTGAGCATGTTGCGGCCCCGAAAATGGCGTTTACTTTGCAGAAAAAAATTTAAAAAAAATTAAAGCTGCAAGCAGCGATGGGCGGGCCCTCGCACCTGTAGCGCGTTGGGGTGTGAGGCGGCCGCGTTGCATATTCTGCGGCTCAGCCGGTGCAGCTGTGAAATTTTTCGCTGCTTTGTTAAAGGTCACTTCCTGTTGCCACTAGGTGGCGCTATGACTGTGGGTGAATGTCGGCATGTAGATTTGTTCAGGGCAGCACTCTTGTCAAATGTGTAAAATTTCATGCAGATCTGGGCATTTACAGCCAAGTTACTACAACTTCCTGTTTCATGGCGAATTATCGACGCCACGGACACGCCCATCGACGAAAACGCGCAGATAGCACAACTTTACATCGTCAATGCCTTTAGAAGGCACAGCAGAAATTTGAAGTCGATCCGACTAAATCCCTAGGAGGAGTTAGTTAAAGTACGTAATGAGTAAATCATCCAAAAATGGCGGTAAAATTAGAAATGGCCGACTTCCTGTGGAGTTTAGGGCATTGCTTCAAGAGGCTTTTCTGTGCGTCTGGACATGGTAGATGTACCACAGAAATTTTGTGCCTGTCGGTCAAACATGCGGCGGGGGCTGCTTCGTTAAAGTTCACTTCCTGTTGCCAGCAGGTGGCGCTATGACTGTGGGTGAATGTCAGCATGTAGATTTGTTCAGGGTGGGACTCTTGTCAAATGTGTAAAATTTCGTGCAGATCTGGGCATTTACAGCCAAGTTACTACAACTTCCTGTTTCATGGCGAATCATCAACGCCACGGACACACCCATCGACGAAAACGCGCAGATAGCACAACTTTACATCGTCAATGCCTTTAGAAGGCACAGCAGAAATTTGAAGTCGATCCAACTAAATCCCTAGGAGGAGTTCGTTAAAGTACGGAGTGTGTAAATCGTCCCAATTTGGTCGCCGAATTCAAAATGGCGGACTTCCTGTCGAGTTTAGGGTAAGGGTTCTTGAGGCTTTTTTGTGCGTCTTGATATGATACACGTCCCCACCAAATTTCGTGCATGTAGGTTGAACGTGGACGAGGGGCTAATTTTTTCCAATTTTCTAGGTGGCGCTAGCGTGCCATTTTGCCCCGCCCATCTGTGAAACCCACAAAATACGAAATTTTTCACCAGTCCTGACATGCGTGCCAAATTTGGTGAGTTTTTGAGCATGTTGCGGCCCCGAAAATGGCGCTTACTTTGCAGAAAAAAGAAAAAAAAAAAAATAATCCTAACAGTTTCAATAGGGTCCTCGCACTGTTAGTGCTCGGGCCCTAATAAATTAAAGCTGCAAGCAGCGATGGGCGGGCCCTCGCATCTGTAGCGCGTTGGGGTGTGAGGCGGCCGCGTTGCATATTCTGCGGCTCAGCCGTTGCGGCTGTGAATTTGGTTCGCTGCTTCATTAAAGGTCACTTCCTGTTGCCAGCAGGTGGCGCTATGACTTAGGGTGAATGTCGGCATGTAGATTTGTTCAGGGCGGGACTCTTGTCAAATGTGTAAAATTTGGTGCAGATCTGGGCATTTACAGCAAAATTACTACAACTTCCTCTTTCATGGCGAATCATCGACGCCACAGACACGCCCATCAACGAAAACACGCAGACAGCACAACTTTACATTATCAATGCCTTTGGAAGCCACAGCAGAAATTTGAAGTCGATCCGACTAAGTCCGTAGGAGGAGTTAGTTAAAGTACGTAATGAGTAAATCATCCAAAAATGGCAGTAAAATTAGAAATGGCCGACTTCCTGTTGACTTTAGGGCATCGCTCCAAGAGACTTTTTTGTGCGTCTGGACATGGTAGATGTACCACAGAAATTTCGTACATGTCGGTCAAACGTGCGGTGGGGGCTGCTATGTTAAAAGTCACTTCCTGTTGCCAGCAGGTGGCACTATGACTGTGGGTGAATGTCGTCATGTAGATTTGTTCAGGGCGGGACTCTTGTCAAATGTGTAAAATTTTGTGCAGATCTGGGCATTTACAGCCAAGTTACTACAACTTCCTGTTTCATGGCGAATCATCGATGCCACGGACACGCCCATCGACGAAAACACACAGATAGCACAACTTTACATCGTCAATGCCTTTAAAAGGCACAGCAGAAATTTGAAATCGATCTGACTAAATCCCTAGGAGGAGTTAGTTAAAGTACGTAGTGAGTAAATCATCGAAAAATGGCGGTAAAATTCGAAATGGCCGACTTCCTGTTGAGTTTAGGGCATTGCTCCAAGAGACTTTTTTGTGTGTCTGGACATGTTAGATGTACCACAGAAATTTTGTACATGTCGCTCAAACATGCGGCGGGGGCTGCTTCGTTAAAGGACACTTCCTGTTGCCACTAGGTGGCGCTATGACTGTGGGTGAATGTCGGCATGTAGATTTGTTCAGGGCGGGACTCTTGTCAAATGTGTAAAATTTTGTGCAGATCTGGGCATTTACAGCCAAGTTACTACAACTTCCTGTTTCATGGCGAATCATCGACGCCACGGACACGCCCATTGACGAAAACGCGCAGATAGCACAACTTTACATCGTCAATGCCTTTAGAAGGCACAGCAGAAATGTGAAGTCGATCGGACTAAAGCCCTAGGAGGAGTTAGTTAAAGTACGTAATGAGTAAATCATCCAAAAATGGCGGTAAAATTCGAAATGCCCGACTTCCTGTTAAGTTTACGGCATCGCTCCAAGAGACTTTTCAGTGCGTCTGGACATGGTAGATGTGCCACAGAAATTTCGTACATGTCGGTCAAACATGCGACGGGGGCTGCTTCGTTAAATGTCACTTCCTGTTGCCAGCAGGTGGCGCTATGACTGTGGGTGAATGTTGGCATGTAGATTTGTTCAGGGCGGGACTCTTGTCAAATGTGTAAAATTTCGTGCAGATCTGGGCATTTACAGCCAAGTTACTACAACTTCCTGTTTCATGGCGAATCATCGACGCCACGGACACGCCCATCAACGAAAATGCGCAGATAGCACAACTTTACATCGTCAATGCCTTCAGAAGGCACAGCAGAAATTTGAAGTCGATACGACTAAATCCCTAGGAGGAGTTCGTTAAAGTACGGAGTGTGTAAATCGTCCCAAAATGGGCGCCAAATTCAAAATGGCCGACTTCCTGTTGAGTTTAGGGTATGGGTTCTTGAGGCTGTTTTGTGCGTCTTGATATGATACACGTCCCCACCAAATTTCGTGTTTGTAGGTTAAACGTGGACGAGGGGCTAATTTTTTCCAATTTTCTAGGTGGCGCTAGGGAGCTATTTTGCCACGCCCATCCTCGAAACCCACAAAATACGAAATTTTTCACCAGTCCTGACATGCGTGCCAAATTTGGTGAGTTTTTGAGCATGTTGCGGCCCCGAAAATGGCGCTTACTTTGCAGAAAAAATAAAAAAAAATAAAAAAAATAACCCTAACAGTTTCAATAGGGTACTCGCACTGTTAGTGCTCGGGCCCTAATAACCCTAACAGTTTCAATAGGGTCCTCGCACTGTTAGTGCTCGGGCCCTAATAATCCCAACAGTTTCAATAGGGTCCTCGCACTGTTAGTGCTCGGGCCCTAAAAATTAAAGCTGCAAGCAGCGATGGGCGGGCCCTCGCACCTGTAGCGCGTCGGGGTGTGAGGCGGCCGCGTTGCATATTCTGCGGCTCAGCCGGTGCGGCTGTGAATTTGGTTCGCTGCTTCGTTAAAGGTCACTTTCTGTTGCCAGCAGGTGGCGCTATGACTTAGGGTGAATGCGGGCATGTAGATTTGTTCAGGGCGGGACTCTTGTCAAATGTGTAAAATTTCATTCAGATCTGGGCATTTACAGCCAAGTTACTACAACTTCCTGTTTCATGGCGAATCATCGACGCCACAGACATGCCCATCGATGAAAACGCGCAGAGAGCACAACTTTACATCGTCAATGCCTTTAGAAGGCACAGCAGAAATTTGAAGTCGATCCGACTAAATACCTAGGAGGAGTTCGTTAAAGTACGGAGTGTGTAAATCGTCCCAAAATGGGCGCCAAATTCAAAATGGCGGACTTCCTGTCGAGTTAAGGGTATGGGTTCTTGAGGCTTTTTTGTACGTCTGGTCATGGTAGATGTACCACAGAAATTTCGTACTTGTCGGTCAAACAAGCGGCGGGGGCTGCTTCGTTAAATGTCACTTCCTGTTGCCAGCAGGTGGCGCTATGACTGTGGGTGAAAGTCGGCATGTAGATTTGTTCAGGGCGGGACTCTTGTCAAATGTGTAAAATTTGGTGCAGATCTGGGCATTTACAGCCAAGTTACTACAACTTCCTGTTTCATGGCGAATCATCGACGCCACGGACACGCCCATCGACGAAAACGCGCATATAGCACAACTTTACATCGTCAATGCCTTTAGAAGGTACAGCAGAAATTTGAAGTCGATCCGACTAAATCCCTAGGAGGAGTTTGTTAAAGTACGGAGTGTGTAAATCGTCCTAATTTGGTCGGTAAATTCAAAATGGCGGACTTCCTGTCGAGTTTAGGGTATGGGTCCTTGAGGCTTTTTTGTGCGTCTGGACATGGTAGATGTACCACAGAAATTTCGTACATGTCGGTCAAACATGCGACGGGGAATGCTTCGTTAAACATCACTTCCTGTTGTCACTAGGTGGCGCTATGACTGTGGGTGAATGTCGGCATGTAGTTTTGTTCAAGGCGGGACTCTTGTCAAATGTGTAAAATTTCATGCATATCTGGGCAATTACACCCAAGTTACTACAACTTCCTGTTTCATGGCGAATCATCGATGCCATGGACACGCCCATCGACGAAAACACGCAGATAGCACAACTTTACATCGTCAATACCTTTAGAAGTTACAGCAGAAATTTGAAGTTGATCCGACTAAATCCCTAGGAGGAGTTCGTTAAAGTACGGAGTGTGTAAATCGTCCCAAATCGGTCGCCAAATTCAAAATGGCGGACTTCCTGTCGAGTTTAGGGTATGGTTCTTGAGGCTTTTTTGTGCGTCTGGTCACGGTAGATGTACCACAGAAATTTCGTACATGTCAGTTAAACAAGTAGCGGGGACTGCTTCGTTAAAGGTCACTTCCTGTTGCCAGCAGGTGGCGCTATGACTGTGGGTGAATGTCGGCATGTAGATTTTTTCAGGGCGGGACTCTAGTCAAATGTGTAAAATTTCGTGCAGGTCTGGGCATTTACAGCCAAGTTATTACAACTTCCTGTTTCATGGCGAATCTTCGACACCACGGACACGCCCATCGACGAAAACGCGCAGATAGCACAACTTTACATCGTCAATGCCTTTAGAAGGCACAGCAGAAATTTTAAGTCCATCCGACTAAATCCCTAGGAGGAGTTCGTTAAAGTACGGAGTCTGTAAATCGTCCAAAAATGGCCGCCAAATTCAAAATGGCGGACATCCTGTCGAGTTTAGGGTATGGGTTCTTGAGGCTTTTTTGTGCGTCTTGATATGATACACGTCCCCACCAAATTTCGTGCATGTAGGTTGAACGTGGACGAGGGGCTAATTTTTTCCAATTTTCTAGGTGGCGCTATCGTGCCATTTTGCCCCGCCCATCCGCGAAACCCACAAAATACGAAATTTTTCACCAGTCCTGACATGCGTGCCAAATTTGGTGAGTTTTTGAGCATGTTGCGGCCCCGAAAATGGCACTTACTTTGCAGAAAAAAAAAAAATAAAATAAATAAAAATAAATAATCCTAACAGTTTCAATAGGGTCCTCGCACTGTTAGTGCTCGGGCCCTAAAAATTAAAGCTGCAAGCAGCGATGGGCGGGCCCTCGCACCTGTAGCGCGTCGGGGTTTGAGGCGGCCGCGTTGCATTTTCTGCAGCTCAGCCAGTGCGGCTGTGCATTTGCTACGCTGCTTTGTTAAAGGTCACTTCCTGTTGCCAGCAGGTGGCGCTATGACTGTGGGTGAATGTCGGCATGAAGATTTGTTCATTGCGGGACTCTTGTCAAAGGTGTAAAATTTCATGCAGATCTGGGCTTTTACAGCCAAGTTACTACAACTTCCTGTTTCATGGCGAAGCATCGACGCCACGGACACGCCCATGGACGAAAACGCACAGATAGCACAACTTTACATCGTCAATGCCTTTAGAAGGCACAGCAGAAATGTGATGTCGATCCGACTAAAGCCCTAGGAGGAGTTAGTTAAAGTACGTAATGAGTAAATCATCCAAAAAAGGCGGTAAAATTAGAAATGGCTGACTTCCTATTGAGTTTAGGGCATCGCTCCAAGAGACTTTTCTGTGCGTCTGGACATGGTAGATGTACCACAGGAATTTCGTACATGTCGGTCAAACATGCGATGGGGGCTGCTTCGTTAAAAGTCACTTCCTCTTGCCACTAGGTGGCGCTATGAATGTGGGTGAATGTCGGCATGTAGCTTTGTTTAGGGCGGGACTCTTGTCAAATGTGTAAAATTTCGTGTAGATCTGGGCATTTACAGCCAAGTTACTACAAGTTTCTGTTTCATGGCGAATCATCGACGCCACGGACACGCCTATCGACGAAAACGCGCAGATAGCACAACTTTACATCGTCAATGCCTTTAGAAGGTACAGCAGAAATTTGAAGTCGATCCGACTAAATCCCTAGGAGGAGTTCGTTAAAGTACGTAATGAGTAAATCATCCAAAAATGGCGGTAAAATTAGAAATGGCCGATTTCCTGTTGAGTTTAGGGCATCGCTCCAAGAGAGTTTTCTGTGCGTCTGGATATGTTAGTTGTACCACAAACATTTTGTACATGTCGGTCAAACATGCGGCGGGGGCTGCATCGTTAAAGGTCACTTCCTGTTGCCACTAGGTGGCGCTATGACTGTGGGTGAATGTCGGCATGTAGATTTGTTCAGGACGGGACTCTTGTCAAATATGTAAAATTTCGTGTAGATCTGGGCATTTACAGCCAAGTTACTACAACTTCCTGTTTCATGGCGAATCATCGACGCCACAGTCACACCCATCGACGAAAACGCGCAGATAGCACAACTTTACATCGTCAATGCCTTTAGAAGGTACAGCAGAAATTTGAAGTTGATCCCACTAAATCCCTAGGAGGAGTTCGTTAAAGTACTGAGTGTGTAAATCGTCCCAAAATGGCCGCCAAATTCAAAATGGCTGACTTCCTGTTGAGTTTAGGGTATGGGTTCTTGAGGCTTTTTTGTGCGTCTTGATAAGATACACGTGGCCACCAAATTTCGTGTTTGTAGGTTGAACGTGGACGAGGGGCTAATTTTTTCCAATTTTCTAGGTGGCGCTAGGGAGCCATTTTGCCACGCCCATCCGCGAAACCCACAAAATACGAAATTTTTCACCAGTCCTGACATGCGTGCCAAATTTGGTGAGTTTTTGAGCATGTTGAGGCCCCGATAATGGCGCTTACTTTGCAGAAAAAATAAAAAATAAAATATAGCTGCGAGCAGCGATGGCGGGCCCAAGCCGGTGGCACCGCCACCCCGGTTCCTTTAGTTACCTAAATGCACCCGGGTGGCGGTGCCGAATGCTTTGGCCCTTTTATGATTAAATGTTAAAACGGCTTGCCATACTCTGTCATTTCGACTAGTCACAATTATGTTACAGATATCTTAAATGATAATACAAACTATCCAAAATGTAATTACGAATAGACAGAAAGACGTTGTTGATATCTACAATGTTAATTCCGGACAGGCAAACTTAGCTTTTAAATGTTAAAAGGGCTTGCCGTACAGGGACGTAGGCTCAGAGAGAGGCTCACCATATTCAAACCAAAATATCTGACTTCCTCTTGGTCCGAGCTAATGACTATGTATTAGAAAGTTGTCCGGCTTGAGGAGTACAATGTATATAGCGATTTTTGTAACTGTAGATAAAACTAACAACCCCACTTTTGTCAAAAGGTGGCGCTATTTAGTCCTTGCACTATGCCCGTTTCTGAAACTTTGCACATGTCTACTGGCTAATAAATGTGATGTATCTGTTGAGTTTCAAGCAATTTCAATTTCAATTTGACTGTTGAAAAGAAGTGCGCCGATTAGATACTCAGGATCGGTATCGGCTCTGACACTGCCATCTTTGACGAGGCTGATTTAAATTCTATATTGTGCATATATACTATTCTATGTTAGGCACAAAGGCACAAAAACTTTCTAAAGTACCATAAAGTTTTTGTGTACTGTATTATTAGTGTTCTGAAGCTATTATGTGATATAGAAATTAATATTTAAGTCATTAAATTCAAGAACACGTAAACTTTTCCCTCTCTGCGCCTGTCGGTCATTCTCCATTCAGCATTCAAACAGCACGTCACATTCGGTTACAGTCAATGATGAAACGATCTTCAAGATGATTGAATGTTAATCCTATTATACTGGATCTTTAAGATAAAGGTCTAAAGGTCTATATTTTCGAATGAAGAAACTTTTTCTTGCTGGACTTTATTGCTGTAACTTAACCGTGTTACTTTCTACCGGGTGTCGGACGCTGTCGGTTAGATCACAACACTAGAGTCAGAGCACTATAATTGTTCTTCACGCACACAGTAACTGAAATTTAAAACCTTTAAAAGAAAAGGCTCAATAAACTATTGCATAGATAGATAATGTATAATACACTGTTCATAAATATGTATTTCCTTTGTGCTTTGAACTTTTCAATACGGACTCACTGCGCTGTAACTTCATGTGGCTTCAAGCACATCATTCTCCGCTCGGGATGCACATAAGTGCTTTGTGCTGCACCGTATTGGAGCCGTAATATCATAATGCAGTGACGTAATGACAGATTATTAATTGCCTTTCAATTATATGTTGCTGCGTCATTAAACATCTGTCCTATGCATTTCAAACATTTATAGCAGCCATGGCTATATTTTTTTATGATTTTTGTTATCTTGTTTTTCATGAATGTATTTTTCAAAAATAAGAGCAATGTGTATTATCTATTATTAATATGGTTTATAATAGCATTTTTGTCATAGATTATGACAAAGTAATCATATGATCCACCAGCGAGGAACCAGCAGAACAGAGTGAACATTCTTTCTGTTTAGTTCAATCCTACTTAATAGGAATTTATTTAAAATGCTCGCTCTACTCCACACCATTAATGTCTTGTGCGGACATCCGTATTTCGACTTTCGGTTTTAAGTAAGCGATTTAAAAGCTCCCAAGTCCCAGCGGAGTCACACGTTGATTAACCGGTGGGAATATACACAATAGGCCTACCTGATATTGAACACAAGAGGGCAGTATAGCACTACGTATGACTCAGATTATTATTTTTTTATGAATTTTACAACAATTCTGGCTGTTTTTGAACGTAAACATAATTCTTAAATGAAAAAAAGGAAAAATTGGGGAAGTTATAATATTTGTATAATTTAATTTAGAAACAAATGATGTATAATTAAATTTTTAGAAGATATGAGGCTTTTAGTGTTTACTTTTTTGACATTACTTTAATCTTTTGCCATAGTTGCACATGTCTACTGGCTAATAAATGTGATGTATCTGTTGAGTTTCAAGCAATTTCAAGCATGCTAAGAGTCCCAAAAGCATCAAAAAAGAATGTTAAAGTTTGATTCGTTGCCACGGCAACAGTATCAAAGATATCAAAAATTCATTCACAGGTCTACATCTGCCGTGTATTTACATTATACAGATGAAGTTTGAAGCAAATCGGTTAAAAATAAGAGATTGGTTTCAAAGCATTTTGAAAGTGACACACTTCCTGCTGCCAGTTGGTGGCGCTATAATTTTGACTCACAATAGTCACATCCATGTGATCGGTCTCTTACAGCGAAAACACTGCTGAAGTTTCATCAAGATCAGTTAATGTATGCTGAAGTTATAACACACATCCTGTTTCATGTTTCTCGCCATAATTTCGTTTCCTCGCCACGGCCAAACCGTTCGAGATATCAAAAATCCCTTGGCACCTTTTCATCCTTAATGTCTTGACTTCACGCTGATCGAGTTTTGTCGAATTTGGTTCAGTGCTCTAGGAGCAATACTTTAAATTCCATTGCATGTGTTTTAAACACAACCCTAAATAGCCGTCTTCCTGTTGGGCTGGGGTAAAAAGTAAGAGTGTGAAGTAGGCTATATATGAAACGATGAGATCTATATGTGTACCAAGTTTCATATTATTACATGCAAGTGTGTTTGATTTATGGATTAAATTTTCAGACCAAGTTTATTGACCAAGTTAATCTGATTAATAAACTAATTATATAAAACTATTGTCAATGCACTACAATTAAACTAGTTATATGTCTTTACTTATAAAAAATAAAAATAAAAACTTATTTAAAAAATACCAGGCTTGAGAAATGTATTTTCTTTATGCAGGTCAAACACACAGCAGTGAAATGGTTAAGCCCCCTCCCCCTGCACACTCACACACACAGACAGGCAAAGACAGAGAGACACAGAGACATATAGGCTCAGAGTGACCATATTCAAACAAAAATATCTGAGTTTCTGTGGGTCCTAGCTAATAAGTGTAAATTAGAAAGTTGTCCGGCTCGAGGAGTACAATATACATACCAATTTTTGTAACTCTAGTTAAAACTAACAACCCCACTTTTGTCAAAAGGTGGCGCTACTGAGCCCTCACCACGCCCCTTTCTGAAACTTTGCACATGTCTACTGGCTAATAAATGTGATGTGTCTGTCTAGTTTCATGCATTTTGAAGCATGCTAAGGGTCTCAAAAGCATCCTAAAAGCATCCTAAAAGAAGGGTAAAGTTTGATGCGTCGCCACGGCAACAGTTTCAAAGATATCAAGAATCCATTCACAGGTCTACATCTGCCGTATGTTTACATTATACATATGAAGTTTGAAGCAAATCGGGTAAAAATAAAAGGGTGATATCAAAGCATTTTGAAAGTGACACACTTCCTGCTGCCAGTTGGTGGCGCTATAACTTTGACTCACAATAGTCACATCCATGTGATCGTCCTCTTACAGCGAACACACTGCTGAAGTTTCATCAAGATCAGTTAATGTATGCTGAAGTTATAACAAACTTCCTGTTTCACGTTTCTCGCCATGATTTCGTTTCCTCGCCACGGCCAAACCGTTCGAGATATCAAAAATCCCCACACAAGCTTTCATCCTCAATGTCTTGACTTCATGCTGACCGAGTATCGTCGAATTTGGATCAAAGCTCTAGGAGGAGTTTTTCAAATAACATTGCGAGCGTTTTACAAACAAACCTCAATAGCCGACTTCCTGTTGGGCTGGGGTAAAAAGTAAAAGCGCGAGGTATAGATGAAACGATGAGATCAACATGCGTACCGAGTTTCATATTATTACATGCAAGCGTGTTTGAGTTATGGACCAAGTGTTCGGACCCCGTTCCAGGGGGCGCTGACGAGCCCCCCTGCCACGCCCGGGTACCATCTTCAGCCCGGCTCTGATGGCCGCGGGTTCTGACCCGTGTGCAAAGTTTCAAGAGTTTTCGAGCATGTTAAGGGCCCCAAAAGTGCCCGAATAGTCGTAAGAAAAATAATAATAATAATAATAATAATAATAGAAAAGAATAATCCTAAGGAAAACAATAGGGCCTTCGCCCTTTCAGGGCTTGGGCCCTAATAAATAACCCTAACAGTTTCAGGAGGGTCCTCGCACTGTTAGTGCTCGGGCCCTAATTAAAGCTGCAAGCAGCGATGGGCGGGCCCTCGCACCTGTAGCGCGTCGGGGTCTGAGGCGGCCGCGTTGCATTTTCTGCAGCTCAGCCAGTGCGGCTGTGCATTTGCTACGCTGCTTTGTTAAAGGTCACTTGCTGTTGCCAGCAGGTGGCGCTATGAATGTGGGTGAATGTCGGAATGAAGATTTGTTCATTGCGGGACTCTTGTCAAAGGTGTAAAATTTCATGCAGATCTGGGCTTTTACAGCCAAGTTACTACAACTTCCTGTTTCATGGCGAAGCATCGACGCCACGGACACGCCCATGGACGAAAACTCACAGATAGCACAACTTTACATCGTCAATGCCTTTAGACAGTCCCTCCAGGATTTCACGATTTTTTTTTGTGATTTTTGCGATCAAAATGACTGATTTTGTGGTGGTAATTTCCAAAAATTTGTGAAAAAATTTGCGATTTATATATAACATTTACCATAATAGTATTCAGTCCTTCCAGAAAAACGCGGAGTTTTTTTGTGATTGTTGCAGGCAAAAATTGATTGATTAGCCTGCTCGGCCTGTTTTCTTTAAAAATGCGATGGAATATGCGGGATATTTATGCAATTTTATGCGATGAAATTGCAGGAATTTGCAAAAATTGAGAGAACTTGCAAAAATTGCGGTTTGATGAAAAAGATTTCTCTTTTTCAGTGATTCCCCCAACATCCTGTTCTCACTAGGCTAATGTAAGAGTCATTTCTTATTACTTCCTTTGATAAGCAAGCATACTACATCATAGAAAGTGCTGGGAATATTTAATTTCTCATCTTGTTTTATTTCAGACTATAACGAGTGTAAATAAGGTGTGGCCCCTTTAAGAGCTGCGCGCTCCCTGTTGAACTCTCTGCAGTGTTATATGTGCGCCTCAAACGCCCCATGTGTGCGGGTAATTTCTGTTTGATGCTACTTTTTTTATCTTATGTTGTTTATTAAGTAACGATGTGACGGTAGAACGTGTGAGACAGTTATACGAGTTCGATTTGTGAGATGTCAATCGCCTCCGTGAGTCTGTCTGGCGTCGCGTAATTGCGTCACTTCATAACGTTCCCATGGAAACAGAGGGAAATGGCTGCTCTTGTGTGAAGCAAACGGAACATTTTTTAACTTTCTACTAAAATACACGTGACTTTTTTTTTTGCAACGAAAATGCGAGGATTATGAAATTATGCAAACCCCGCATATTTTGCAAGGAAATCGGCAATTTATGCGGCGAAAGTGCGGCGTATTTGAAAAAATGCGGCCCCCGCATAAATATGCGGACTTTGGCTGATTTTGCATTTAATTCAGCGATCGCATAATCGCGTTTTTCTGGAGGGACTGTTTAGAAGGCACAGCAGAAATGTGATGTCGATCCGACTAAAGCCCTAGGAGGAGTTAGTTAAAGTAAGTAATGAGTAAATCATCCAAAAAAGGCGGTAAAATTAGAAATGGCTGACTTCCTGTTGAGTTTAGGGCATCGCTCCAAGAGACTTTTCTGTGCGTCTGGACATGGTAGATGTACCACAGGAATTTCGTACATGTCGGTCAAACATGCGACGGGGGCTGCTTCGTTAAAAGTCACTTCCTCTTGCCACTAGGTGGCGCTATGAATGTGGGTGAATGTCGGCATGTAGCTTTGTTCAGGGCGGGACTCTTGTCAAATGTGTAAAATTTCGTGTAGATCTGGGCATTTACAGCCAAGTTACTACAAGTTTCTGTTTCATGGCGAATCATCGACGCCACGGACACGCCCATCGACGAAAACGCGCAGATAGCACAACTTTACATCGTCAATGCCTTTAGAAGGTACAGCAGAAATTTGAAGTCGATCCGACTAAATCCCTAGGAGGAGTTCGTTAAAGTACGTAATGAGTAAATCATCCAAAAATGGCGGTAAAATTAGAAATGGCCGATTTCCTGTTGAGTTTAGGGCATCGCTCCAAGAGACTTTTCTGTGCGTCTGGATATGTTAGTTGTACCACAAAAATTTCGTACATGTCGGTCAAACATGCGGCGGGGGCTGCTTCGTTAAAGGTCACTTCCTGTTGCCACTAGGTGGCGCTATGACTGTGGGTGAATGTCGGCATGTAGATTTGTTCAGGACGGGACTCTTGTCAAATATGTAAAATTTCGTGTAGATCTGGGCATTTACAGCCAAGTTACTACAACTTCCTGTTTCATGGCGAATCATCGACGCCACGGACACGCCCATCGACGAAAACGTGCAGATAGCACAACTTTACATCGTCAATGCCTTTAGAAGGTACAGCAGAAATTTGAAGTTGATCCGACTAAATCCCTAGGAGGAGTTCGTTAAAGTACGGAGTGTGTAAATCGTCCCAAATCGGTCGCCAAATTCAAAATGGCGGACTTCCTGTCGAGTTTAGGGTATGGGTTCTTGAGGCTTTTTTGTGCGTCTTGATATGATTCACGTCCACACCAAATTTCGTGCATGTAGGTTGAACGTTGACGAGGGGCTAATTTTTTCCAATTTTCTAGGTGGCGCTAGCGTGCCATTTTGCCCCGCCCATCCGCGAAACCCACAAAATACAACATTTTTCACCAGTCCTGACATGCGTGCCAACTTTGGTGAGTTTTTGAGCATGTTGCGGCCCCGAAAATGGCACTTACTTTGCAGAAAAAAGAAAAAAAAAATAATCCTAACAGTTTCAATAGGGTCCTCGCACTGTTAGTGCTCGGGCCCTAATAACCCTAACAGTTTCAATAGGGTCCTCGCACTGTTAGTGCTCGGGCCCTAAAAAAAAAAAATAACCCTAACAGTTTCAATAGGGTCCTCGCACTGTTAGTGCTCGGGCCCTAAAAATAATCCCAACAGTTTCAATAGGGTCCTCGCACTGTTAGTGCTCGGGCCCTAAAAATAATCCTAACAGTTTCAATAGACGCTTTCAGCAGTGACAACATAAACAAACGGTACTGCGCATGTGCATTAATCTGGCCCAAACTTAACTTCCGGCAGACTTGCGAAGACAATCCATAACAAGTAAATAACCTTAGCTGGTATTTCTTGCCAGTCAAAGAAAATAAATGTTACCTGGCCAAACTGAAATGTGACACAACCAGACCCGTTGAACAAAAATTGGAGACAAGATGTTTTTCTACCGACGTGTCTGATTTGCTGCAGTGTTAAAAAAAACTGTGGCGAGCGCGACGGCGGGGTTTGAAAAGGTTAACATAGCTCTCCTTATTGACTCTGCAGTCAATTACAACTTTTCCCATGTTTAATTGTTAAAAACACGGAAATCGATATGTGGCAGTCAGCGCTGATAATGTGGTGGGCTGCCACTAATAAATGTATGGGAAACACTGTACCGGTTATCACTCAGATAAACATAGCTAGGCTATTTTAATACCACCGTCTCCCTCATAGGAAACCTTGACATTTTTATTTTTAAAAATTGCGTTTGCTCCCTAGGTCAGGTTGCACCCCACAGCTCATCATCTTAACTTTCACTGCATTTGTTGTCAATGCCATATTATCCAGTAAACACTAATAAACGAAAAGAACGGAAGTTAACTTTGGGCCAGCTCATCACCATGGCAACGCGTCTGATGAAAGTGTCTATAGGGTCCTCGCACTGTTAGTGCTCGGGCCCTAAAAATAAATAAATAACCCTAACAGTTTCAATAGGGTCCTCGCACTGTTAGTGCTCGGGCCCTAATAACCCTAACAGTTTCAATAGGGTCCTCGCTAGTGTTAATTTCGTTAACGAAAACTAAACGAAAATATTTTCGTCAACGCACATTTTTCACCGAACGAAAACTAGACGAGACGAGACTAAAATCCCCACTAATAAACAATAACTGGGAGTAAATCAGAAATAATTTTTGTAGACTAATAAAGACGAGACGAAAATGCAGCTCGGTAAATAAAGACTGGGCTAAAATCTATGGACATTTTAGTTCACGAACAAAGACGAGACGAAAATTACATATTATTATATAATATGGTTTTGTCAAATACTGTCTCCTCCTCCGCCTCCTCCTCGTCAGCTCTTCCGCCACACACCCACTTTCAAACCTGGAGCGGGCGGGCACAGTCAGTCAGAGTAGCCTACACAACACGGAGCAGACAGGAGCTGGATTCACGGTGAGGCGGCGGCGACAGGTTAAAAGTAAAACATGCTTTGCACGGGGCTCGTGAGAAAGAAGAGACGTGATATATGGACACATTTTGTTACAATGATAAACTAACTAATGATGGCTAACTTTCATAGCATTTAGTATCCAGGCTGGCTATGTTACGTTAGCTTCTTAGCACGTAGCGACCGTAACCACTTGTTGATAGAATTGTATGTGAAGTTAAATTTATGCTAACTTAGATATGTTATACTGGCCGGGCAACTATAGTTTCAGTTAAATTTGATTAAAGCAGACAGACGCTTTAAAAAGATTTCATACGTTCTAGCAAGCTATGCCTTGTTTCACCTTAAATACTGTACCTTTATATACCATGTGAACTAGCTGGCAGGAAAGCACTTTTGTTGTATCAGTTGGAGTTTTTTTTTTTTCACAACATTGACCTCAAATCTATTTATTTTTTTATTCTATGTGAACTAGCTTTAAACAGCCAGCACTTGTGTTAAGTTCATAATACACTTTATTTTATTTATTTGTTTCCTTTGTCAGGTGTATTTTATTTGTTTTAATGCAAGCATTTGTGTTTGTGTCTTTGAACCTTAACAATGTTCAAAATAAATATGAAAATATTGTTAAATATATTCTTAAAATTGTGTTTTTTATCAAAAAGATGAGAGAAAATGTTGAAATGTGAAATAATTTTAGGAAATGTTTATTATCTGCTGACAACAAAGTAAAAGGTTAAAATGATGTCCTGAGTAAAAGGTTAAAATGATGTCCTGACTAAAACTAGACTAAAATGTTGACAGTTTTTTTTGACTAAAACTAAACGAATAAAATTATGTTTTCTTGGACTAAAATAAAGACTAAAATGCTCGACTTATAGTCGACTCAAACTAGACTAAATAAAAATGGGATGATGTCGACTAAATGTGATAAAAACTAACAAGCGATGCTGAAACTGGACTAAAACTGAAACTAAATTTAAAAAGGACTGGTAAAATTAACACTAGTCCTCGCACTGTTAGTGCTCGGGCTCTAAATATAGCTGCGAGCAGCGATTGCGGGCCCAAGCCGGTGGCACCACAACCCCGGCGGTACCGCCGCCTTTGGCCCTTCATTGCTGCTCGCAGCTATATTTATATATATATATATAGTATATATATATATAGCCGGTGGCACCGCCACCCTGGTGCCTTTAGGGTTAGTGTGCACAAACGTAACACTGCTTTGACTGTCGAAGTAGAAGTGTGCCGTAGAGCTTGCAACAGTGTGGGCTCTGCAAAAATGTGCATCGAGGGCACATATCAACCAAAATGTATGCGTGAGCAACCTTCTGAAACCTAAAATGAAAAATGAGACACCCTACAGACAGTCATGGATTTAACGGACGCATTACATAAGTACACAACACTGAAAATTCATATGAAGTGTGCCATTTGGGACAGGGCCTATGATCGTGAACACAGTTCAATGTTCCCTCTAATTTTTTTCTATTTTTTCACCACCTGAGCAAAAATATTCTTTATACCTGACCTGTACATCATATTTAGAAACACAATGGTTTCAACATTCATTTGTAACTTTTAACTTGAATGTGCCATTTATATTTTATTTGACCCTTAATGTAACGTATTGGTATTAAATCATATTTGTGAAAAACAAGCACATTTTAGGTTATCTGATATTTTTTCCAGCGCTGTTAACTGTACAGTCTTTACCAATAAATACTATGAAAAATAAATTTACAAAATCTTTTGCAGGACAGTTCAATTCTTTACAATAAAAGAGAATATAGTAAGAAAGAAAAGTAAGCTGTTACACTGAGATGGTTTGGGAAAACCATAAAGTATTTTTGTACAGTCAATGAATTGTGTACAGGAAGCATTAAACCATCAAAGTTAAATGATTGTTTGTTGCTTATGAATTTCCAATATTTTCTTTAGCAAGGGGTTTCAAACTTTTTAATGGCAATGAGCCCTAAACAACCCTTGTGAGGTTCTTTATTTAGCCTTAAAATATAATAAAATATAGGCCTAATATAACCTAAACAATACCTTTGTTAGATTCTTTATTTAGGCTCATAATATAATACAAAAGAGGCCTAATATAATATAAAAAACCGAATTGAAGTATTTGAAGTGATATAATATATCAGTTTAAATGCTTCAATTTGTGGACATATTATATTATTATAATACGAAAACAAACTGAAGCATTTTAATAGATCTAATAGCTAAATATTTTCAAGAAGGGTAAATATGCAAACTCTTTAATAGTAATCATACCTAAAACTACCCCCCACACAAAAACATCGATTTAAACTAATGATGTATTTTGACTTCACACGGGTGGGTGTGTAATTGTTACTGTTCTGTGTCCATCAACCGTTATTTCCACCACTTTAATCAGTTTTCACTCTATAGCGGTTGACCAGAGAACTGAAATTATTTCTCAATTAAACTACAATCAAATGGATTTCCACATATTTCGCGTCAGACCTCTGCGTGGTATTTTCTTATTTTCTGCGCGGCAACGGCTTCAGAATTGCACGAGCTCAGAGGGAACTTTAACACACACACACACACTTCGACGCGCGCGCCTCTCTCTCTCAAGCTGGAGTGTGTGAATGTGCGCACTAGAGAGAGAGGCGCGCACGTCGAAGTGTGTGTTAAAGTTCCCTCTGAGCGCGTGCACTTCTGAAGCCGTTGCCTCGCAGAAAGTGTGTGTGTGAGAGAGAGAGAGAGAGGGAGAGAGAGAGGGGGGGAGGTGCGATTGAACTGAGTGTGTGTGTGAACGGTGGAAACAGGAAACATAATCGGTTA
Organism: Pimephales promelas; assembly: GCF_988280905.1. Taxonomy (NCBI): domain Eukaryota; kingdom Metazoa; phylum Chordata; class Actinopteri; order Cypriniformes; family Leuciscidae; genus Pimephales; species Pimephales promelas. The sequence continues at coordinate 15,058,413 of NC_142769.1, forward strand.
TTTGTTCATATAGGACAACAGACTGCAAACTGTTTACAGATATTTGTGTACACTCGCAATAAAACACAACATCCTCTGTTACATACGTAATAAATATAGAAATATAATTTGACACAAGAGGGCAGTATAGCCCTATTTATGATTTTGAGTTTAAACTATCAACCGAAGAGATTCTGAAAAATTGGTAAAGATATCAAACAGTTTGAGATATCAAAAATCCCCTATCAATTTTTTTATGTTGTGGCATTTCTTTGTATTCTCAAGAGAAGTACTTTAAATTATTCCATTGCATGTTTTTTTACAAACAACCCAAAATAGCCGACTTCCTGTTGGGCTGGGGTAAAAAGTAAGAGTGTGAAGTATATGAACCGATGAGATCTATGTGTACAGAGTTTCATATTATTACATGCAAGTGTGTTTGATTTATGGACCAAATTTTCAGACCAAGTTAATTTAATTAATAAACTAGTTATATAAAACTATTGTCAATGCACTACAATTAAACTGGTTATATGCCTTTACTTATAAAAAAATAAAAAAACTTATTTAAAAAAATACCAGGCTTAAGGCATTTATTTTTCATGCAGGCCATACACACAGCAGTGAAATGGTTAAGTACCCTCCCCCTACAAACACACACACATACACACACACACACACAGACAGGCAAAGACACAGAGATGTAGGCTCAGATTGAGCAAGACCACATTCAAACAAAAATATCTGACTTTCTGTGGGTCCTAGCTAATGAGTGTCAATTAGAAAGTTGTCCGACTCGAGGAGTACAATATACATACCGATTTTTGTAACTGTAGATAAAACTAACAACCCCACTTTTGTCAAAAGGTGGCGCTACTGAGCCCTCACCACGCCCGTTTCTGAAACTTTGCACGTGTCCACTGGCTAATAAATGTGATGTGTCTGTTGAGTTTCATGCAATTTCAAGCATGCTAAGGGTCTCAAAAGCATCCTAAAAGAATGGTAAAGTTTGATGCGTCACCACGGCAACAGTTTCAAAGATATCAAGAATCCATTCACAGGTCTACATCTGCCGTATGTTTACATTATACAGATGAAGTTTGAAGCAAATCGGGTAAAAATAAAAGGGTGATATCAAAGCATTTTGAAAGTGACACACTTCCTAATGCCAGTTGGTGGCGCTATAACTTTGACTCACAATAGTCACATCCATGTGATCGTCCTCTTACAGCGAACACACTGCTGAAGTTTCATCAAGATCAGTTAATGTATGCTGAAGTTATAACACACTTCCTGTTTCACGTTTCTCGCCATGATTTCGTTTCCTCGCCACGGCCAAACCGTTCGAGATATCAAAAATCCCCTCGCAAACTTTCATCCTCAATGCCTTGACTTCATGCTGACCGAGTTTAGTGCCGTGTGTTTGAATTCTCTAGGAGGAGTACTTCAAATTCCATTGCGAGTGTTTTATGAACAACCCTAAATAACCGACTTCCTGTTGGGCTGGGGTAAAAAGTAATAGTATGAGGTATATATGAACGATGAGATCAACATGTGTACCGAGTTTCATATTATTACATACAAGCGTGTTTGAGTTATGGACCAAGTGTTCGGACCCCGTTCCAGGGGGCGCTGTCTAGCCCCCCTGCCACGCCCGGGTACCATCTTCAGCCCGGCCCTGATGGCCGCGGGTTCTGACCCGTGTGCAAAGTTTCAAGAGTTTTTGAGCATGTTAAGGGCCCCAAAAGTGCCCGAATAGTCGTATAAATAATAATAATAATAATAAATATAGCTGCGAGCAGCGATTGCGGGCCCAAGCCGGTGGCACCGCAACCCTGATGCCTTTAGTTACCCAAAGGCACCGGGATGGTGGTACCGCCGGCTTTGGCCCTTTATCGCTGCTCACAGCTATATTTATATTTAATATAAAGCCGGTGGCACCGCCACCTTGGTGCCTTTAGGTTTATTCTGTACGACGTGTAAAAACGTAACCCCCGCTTTGAGTATCAAAAAGAAGTGTATTGTAGAGCTTGCATCAATGCGGACTCGATGCGCTGTGCGCTGTAACTCCATGTGGCTTTAAGCGCATCATTCTCCACTCGGGATGCGCATAAGCGTTTTGTGCCACACTGTACTGAGCCTTTCATATCATAATGCAGTGACGCAATGACAGATTATTAATTGCCTTTCTTGTTCTGTTCCATCTATTATATGTTGATAATAGATAGGACAGAGCACTAAAAACCTCAAACAAAGCACTAAAAACTTAAGCTGTTTGCTGTGTAGTCTGAGAATGAGCTGTTTGATTTGCACCCTCTTCCTCTTCACTGTCCTCCATAAAAACCAGCTATCCAGGTCCATGTTGTTCTAGAAAGTTTGTATGTTGCTGCCTCAATTAACATCTCTGCTATACATTTAAAACATGGCTATATCTAAAATAATTTATCTTTTTGATTTTTGTCATCTTGTTTTTCATGAATATTTTACAACAATACAAAGAGCAATGTGTATTTTCCATTAATATAGTTTGTAATGTCTTTTTTTGTCATAGATTATAATCATATATTTTTTGGATTTGTTATTTATCTTTATAATGAAGTTGTCTGTATTAAGTAGATTGTGTTTAACACACAAGAGTGATTTATTAGTTCAACACATAATTATAGAAATTCTACTTTATCTAAAAAAAACCCTGCACTTTATACACACACACACACACACACACACATAAATACATGTAAATAAAAATACCAAAAAAAAAAAACATCAAATGTGTTTTTAGTCAGAGTATTATTTTATACAGAAACAAATATTTGTAATTCAGATAAGAATGAAGTTAGTGTTTTAAAATCTTAAGGAAAACAAATATATTGAAATATAGCACATGAATTTTAAATTCATTCAACTTCAATTACAAATACAATCTTACTTTTATTTAAAGCAAACTATACATTTAAAAGATGGGGGTTATATGCCTATTTTGTCATTTAAAAATATTGTTATGCAAATTGTTATGCAAAAAGACAAGGACTTAGAGACAAGGACTTGTAGGAAAAAATCACAGCCAGCCACACACACACACACACATAAACACAGACAACAGCCCTCCCCTCCCCACACAGACACACACACACAGAGAGGGAGAGAGAGAGAGAGAGAGAGAATCGCAGGGGAAATAAATCCATTCAAACTACAATATCTGACTTTCTGTTGCTCGGAGCGAATGACTTTAAATTGGAAAGTTGATCGGCTTGACGAGAACAATATACGTGGTAAGTTTTGTAACTGTAGGTAAATTGAGCAAAGTTATAACACACTTTATGTGTCCTTTTTTAGTCATAAAATTCATTTCCTCGCCACGGCCAGACCGTTCGAGATATCAAAAATCCGTCCGGAATTGAGCATCCTCAATGTCTTGACTTCATGCACACCGAGTTTGGTTGTGATTGGTAAACACATGCATTGTGATTTGATGTATTTCTCCTAGGACAATTATTCAAACAACCCATAATTCATAATTCATAAATAACTTCCATTTGAACTGTCATAAAACTTAGAGCACGAAAGTTGTTTGGCCTGATGTGATCTATAATTGTACCGAGTTTCATATTAATTCATGCAAGTGTGTTTGATTTATGGTCAAATGTTCGAATCCCAGTCCAGGGGGCGCTGTCGAGCCGCCCTGCCACGCCCGGTTACCAGCTTCAGCCCGGCCCTGATGGCCATGGGTTCTGACCCGTGTGCAAAGTTTCAAGAGTTTTTGAGGATGTTAAGGCCCCCGAAAATGCCAGAGAAGTCGCACACAGCAAATAAAGGGTTAAAATTAACCTGACAGGCACCCCTCCTCTCACTCACACAGAGGGACACTGAGACACTGGCAAAATTCTGAGATTTTCTCTACATTCAAACAAACATATCTGACTTTCTGTGGGTCCTAGCTAATGAGTGTCAATTAGAAAGTTGTCCGGCTCGAGGAGTACAATATACATACCGATTTTTGTAACTGTAGATAAAACTAACAACCCCACTTTTGTCAAAAGGTGGCGCTACTGAGCCCTCACCACGCCCGTTTCTGCAACTTTGCACATGTCTACTGGCTAATAAATGTGATGTGTCTGTCGAGTTTCATGCAATTTAAAGCATGCTAAGGGTCTCAAAAGCATCCTAAAAGAATGGTAAAGTTTGATGCGTCGCCACGGCAACAGTTTCAAAGATATTAAGAATCCATTCACAGGTCTACATCTGCCCTATGTTTACATTATACAGATGAAGTTTGAAGCAAATCGGGTAAAAATAAAAGGGTGATTTCAAAGCATTTTGAAAGTGACACACTTCCTGCTGCCAGTTGGTGGCGCTATAACTTTGACTCACAATAGTCACATCCATGTGATCGTCCTCTTACAGCGAACACACTGCTGAAGTTTCATCAAGATCAGTTAATGTATGCTGAAGTTATAACACACTTCCTGGTTCACGTTTCTCGCCATGATTTCATTTCCTCGCCACGGCCAAACCGTTCGAGATATCAAAAATCCCCTCGCAAACTTTCATCCTCAATGTCTTGACTTCACGCTGACAGAGTTTCGTCGAATTTGGATCAAAGCTCTAGGAGGAGTATTTCAAATACCATTGCGAGCGTTTTACAAACAAACCTCAATAGCCGACTTCCTGTTGGGCTGGGGTAAAAAGTAAGAGCGCGAGGTATAGATGAAACGATGAGATCAACATGTGTACCGAGTTTCATATTATTACATGCAAGCGTGTTTGAGTTATGGACCGAGTGTTCGGACCCCGTTCCAGGGGGCGCTGACGAGCCCCCCTGCCACGCCCAGGTACCAGCTTCAGCCCGGCTCTGATGGCCGCGGGTTCTGACCCGTGTGCAAAGTTTCAAGAGTTTTTGAGCATGTTAAGGGCTCCAAAAGTGCCAAAAAGGTAGTAAAATAATAATACTAAAGAAAAATAATCCTTAGGAAAACAATAGGGCCTTCGCCCTTTCAGGGCTTGGGCCCTAAATATAGCTGCGAGCAGCGATTGCGGGCCCAAGCCGGTGGCACCGCAACCCCGGTGCCTTTAGTTACCCAAAGGCACCGGGATGGTGGTACCGCCGGCTTTGGCCCTTTATCGCTGCTCACAGCTATATTTATATTTAATATAAAGCCGGTGGCACCGCCACCTTGGTGCCTTTAGGGTTATTCTGTATGACGTGCAAAAACGTAACCCCCACTTTGACTGTCGAAAAGAAGTGTATTGTAGAGCTTGCATCAATGCGGACTCGATGCGCTGTAACTCCATGTGGCTTTAAGCGCATCATTCTCCACTCGGGATGCGCATAAGCGTTTTGTGCCACACTGTACTGAGCCTTTGATATCATAATGCAATGACAGATTATTAATTGCCTTTCTTGTTCTGTTCTATCTATTATGTGTTGATAAAAGATAGGACAGAGCACTAAAAACCTCAAACAAAGCACTAAAAACTTAAGCTGTTTGCTGTGTAGTCTGAGAATGAGCTGTTTGATTTGCACCCTCTTCCTCTTCACTGTCCTCCATAAAAACCAGCTATTCAGGTCCATGTTGTTCTAGAAAGTTTGTATGTTGCTGCCTCATTTAACATCTCTGCTATACATTTAAAATAATTATCTAAAATAATTTATCTTTTTGATTTTTGTTATCTTGTTTTTCATGAATGTATTTTACAACAATACAAAGAGCAATGTGTATTTACCACTAATATAGTTTGTAATGGCTTTTTTTGTCATAGATTATAATCATATATTTTTTTTGGATTTGTTATTTATCTTTATAATGAAGTTGTCTGTATTAAGTAGATTGTGTTTAACACACAGTGATTTATCAGTTCAACACATAGTTATAGAAATTCTACTTTATCTAAAAAAAACCTGCACTTTATACACACACACACACACATACATAAATACATGTAAATAAAAATAGAAAAAGAAACATCAAATGTGTTTTTAGTCAGAGTATTTTTTATACAGAAAAAAATATTTGTAATTCAGAAAAGAATGAAGTTAGTGTTTTAAAATCTTAAGGAAAACAAATATATTGAAATATAGCACAAGAATTTTAAATTCATTCAGCTTCAATTACAAATACAATCTTACTTTTATTTAAAGCAAACTATACATTTAAAAGATGGGGGTTATATGCCTATTTTGTCATTTAAAAAAATACTAAATTGTTATGCAAAAAGACAAGGACTTAGAGACAAGGACTTATAGGAAAAATCGCAGCCAGCCACACTGTGTGGTTCAAACATACATAAACACAGACAACAGCCCTCCCCTCCCCCCCACACACACACACATGCACACACACACACACAAACACAGACAACAGCCCTCCCCTCCCCACACAGACACACACACCCACACAGAGAGAGAGAGAGAGAGAGAGAGAGAGAGAGTGAATCGCAGGGGAAATAAATCCATTCAAACTACAATATCTGACTTTCTGTTGCTCAGAGCGAATGACTTTAAATTGGAAAGTTGATCGACTTGACGAGAACAATATACGTGGAAAGTTTTGTAACTGTAGGTAAAATGAGCAAAGTTATAACACACTTTATGTGTCCTTTTTTAGTCATAAAATTCATTTCCTCGTCACGGCCAGACCGTTCGAGATATCAAAAATCCGTCCGGAATTGAGCATCCTCAATGTCTTGACTTCATGCACACCGAGTTTGGTTGTGATTGGTAAACACATGCGTTGTAATTTGATGTATTTCTCCTAGGAGAATTATTCAAACAACCCATAATTCCCAAGTTCCTTCTTAAAACTTAGAGCACGAAATTGTTTGGCCTGATGTGATCTTTAATTGTACCGAGTTTCATATTAATTCATGCAAGTGTGTTTGATTTATGGACAAATTTTCGAATCCCAGTCCAGGGGGCGCTGTCGAGCCGCCCTGCCACGCCCGGTTACCAGCTTCAGCCCGGCCCTGATGGCCATGGGTTCTGACCCGTGTGCAAAGTTTCAAGAGTTTTAGAGGATGTTAAGGCCCCCGAAAATGCCAGAGAAGTTGCACACAGCAAATAAAGGGTTAAAATTAACCTGACAGGCGCCCCTCCTCTCACTCACACAGAGAGACACTGAGAGACTGGCAAAATTCTGAGATTTTCTCTACATTCAAACAAACATATCTGACTTTCTGTGGGTCCTAGCTAATGAGTGTCAATTAGAAAGTTGTCCGGCTCGAGGAGTACAATATACATACTGATTTTTGTAACTGTAGATAAAACTAACAACCCCACTTTTGTCAAAAGGTGGCGCTACTGAGCCCTCACCACACCCGTTTCTGAAACGTTGCACATGTCTAATGGCTAATAAATGTGATGTGTCTGTCGAGTTTCATGCAATTTGAAGCATGCTAAGAGTCTCAAAAGCATCCTAAAAGAATGGTAAAGTTTGATGCGTTGCCACGGCAACAGTTTCAAAGATATCAAGAATCCATTTACAGGTCTTCATCTGCCATGTATTTGCATTATACAGATGAAGTTTGAAGCAAATCGAGTTAAAATTAGAGGGTGATTTCAAAGCATTTTGAAAATGACACACTTCCTGCTGCCAGTTGGTGGCGCTATAACTTTGACTCACAATAGTCACATCCATGTGATCGTCCTCTTACAGCGAACACACTGCTGAAGTTTCATCAAGATCGGTTGATGTGTGCTGAAGTTATGATACACTTCCTGTTTCACGTTTCTCGCCATAATTTTGTTTCCTCGCCACGGCCAAACCGTTCGAGATATCAAAAATCCCCTCGCAAACTTTCATCCTCAATGTCTTGACTTCACGCTGACCGAGTTTTCGTCGAATTTGGATCAAAGCTCTAGGAGGAGTATTAAAAATTCCATTGCGAGTGTTTTACGAACAACCCTAAATAGCCGACTTCCTGTTGGGCTGGGGTAAAAAGTAAAAGCGCGAGGTATAGATGAAACGATGAGATCAACATGTGTACCGAGTTTCATATTATTACATGCAAGCGTGTTTGATTTATGGACCAAGTGTTCGGACCCCGTTCCAGGGGGCGCTGTCGAGCCCCCCTGCCACGCCCGGGTACCAGCTTCAGCCCGGCCCTGATGGCCGCGGGTTCTGACCCGTGTGCAAAGTTTCAAGAGTTTTCGAGCATGTTAAGGGCCCCAAAAGTGCCCGAATAGTCGTTAGAAAAATAAAAGAAAAAAAATAAAATAAAATAATCGGAAGGAAAACAATAGGGCCTTCGCCCTTTCAGGGCTTGGGCCCTAATAATCCTAAGGAAAACAATAGGGCCTTCGCCCTTTCAGGGCTTGGGCCCTAATAATAATAATCCTAAGGAAAACAATAGGGCCTTCGCACTTTCAGGGCTTTGGCCCTAAAAAAATAAATAATCGGAAAGAAAACAATAGGGCCTTCGCCCTTTCAGGGCTTGGGCCCTAATAATAATCCTAAGGAAAACAGTAGGGCCTTTGCCCTTTCAGGGCTTGGGCGCTAATAAATAATCCCAAGGAAAACAATAGAGCCTTCGCCCTTTCAGGGCTTGGGCCCTAAATATAGCTGCAAGCAGCAATTAACAGGGCCAAGCACAATCAGACGACAAGAAATGCCAACATGTGTCAGACCAACTGCAGCAAGGAGCAATTGAAGACATTTAAAGATTAATTTAGGCAAAATGGCTGAAAAATCACACACAATTAACTAAAAATGTGATTAAATGGAGTATCACTTTAGACCAATAGGTGGCGTAGTTACAAAATCGATGTGATGTGGTGAGAGTTTGGTGACAATTGGTGATACAGTTTGGTGATACATCTATGTGCCAATTTTGGTGGAAATATCTCAATTCGTTTCGGAGTTATAGACATTTATCTGAAAAAACATGTAAAAACTGACTGACACGTGACTTTGATGGAGTTTTACTACCCATTACTATCAATATTTTTGCATTTGGGCATTAGCAATTTGCCAGCGACCTATGTTTCCAATTTTCTGACGGTGGTTTCGTCTCGATCGGACTAGCGGTTTCGAAGATATCGCCAAATGTTTTTTTTCGCGCTAAATTGCAACGCTACACAAACCGTAAGACAAAATCCAGCAAATGTGGTATCGTTAGACTCGGCAAGAATTCAGGACCTCAAGGAGATGTCTCCCGTGAAAATAAGTCAACCACAGCCAGAGTTATAAGCATTTGAAATTTTTATCTTACCACTAGTTGGCGCTGTTTCAAAACTTCTCAGGCTCCTTCAGGGCATCGTACTGATGACCCATACCGATTTTTGTAACAATTCATTCATGCGTTCAAAAAATACAGCATTTTAGCACAAAATGCGGTAACACTTTACAATAAGGTTCATTAGTTAACATTAGTTAACTACATTAGTTAACATGTACAATATGTGAACAATACTTCTTCAGCATTTATTAATCTTAGTTAATATTAATTCCATCATTTACTAATACGTTATTTAAATCAAAGGTTGTATTAGTTAACATTAGTTAATGGACTGTGAACTAACATGAACGCACAATGAACAGCTGTATTTGTATTAACTAACATTAACAAAGATTAATAAACACTGTAACTAATGCATTGCTCATCGTTAGTTCATGTTAGTTAATACATTTACTAATGTTAACTAATGAACCTTATTGTAAAGTGTTACCCAAAATTCAAAATGACCGACAGCCAAAATGGCTGATCTGGAAAAATTGGATATCGGTCGACTCGGCATGACGCCCTAAATCTAACAAGACCATGTTTGTGATTTTTGGACAAAATGTTCAGAAGTTATGAGCAAAAATAGTCATTTTTCATATCTCACGGCCCGTAGGTGGCGCTGTTCCCAACTTTGGCATGGAACCTCAAAACATGTTTCTGATGAAGTGTACCAATTTTCGTTTCGATTTATCAAACTTTGGCCAAGATACTAGCCTGGCTGCTCCCTCCTATGCACTTCCGCTCAATTTCATTTTACTTCAGTACTACGTCTGGCACCGCTCCATATCCTTAGGTTTCCAGAAATCAATTTTTTGTAGGACCAATCAGCGAATAGAGGGAGTGGCTGAGAACGATGACGTTGATGTAAGCGCATCAGTTTGAGTTCAGTAATGGCAGCGGAGAAAGACGTGAGTAAAGCTATTTGGTCCGTTGTTGGAAAAGAAACTGCTGAATATACAGAATTTAAAGCCGGATTGTTATCGTCTCACCTCTTGTTGCACAACTGAGGACCAAGTGAAGGAGGCAGAAAGTTTGGAAGTTTGTGCTGGGCAGCTCGTGCACGATGACCGTGACATTTTGGACGGACGGTTTAGCCTGGTGTTCGCGGTGTTCGGAAGCCCCGAGTCCTGGCTGCTAAACTATGGTTGAAGATCCGCTCAGGAGTCATGTCAGTCACTCATATTCCCAACTGTAAATTTACTGATTCTTGTGATGAATAGAACATTTTGAGCCCCTTTGTGCACTCGTGCAGGAGGTTGGTGTGTCAGTTTTGCATGTTGTAAATCATACAAATTGGTTGTGATTTTTTAAAAATAATTGTCATAAATAAAAATGTGAAAAAACATACTTTGAATATATTTGATTTTCAGTTTTAGATGGCAATGGTTGATTTGTTTTACAAAAAAAAACTAAAAAACTAAAAACCATAATTAAGGTAATTATGAAACAATAAGACGTAATATGAAAAATTGTTGTTTATTACATATCTGCAGATGGAGACAGACTGATCATTCACTGTACAGCATTTGCGGCAGATCAGGAAACGACCACAGCGGCGTATTTGTAATGATTAGACACAGCTTCCACCGTTGAATGTATATATCACTGTCCTTCGTGTCAAATATACATTTCGAATTAATAATTGTTCCTAGATTAACAAAACCTGCGGCGCTCGTTGACTGAAATCCTATTGTAAACATAATCCTCTGATCATTCAGACTTGTTTCCAGCCATTTCGGCGCGTGACATACGTCACACAACACCCCGTTAGCGATTGGCTATGGCAGATCGTGAGTGACTTTGGGCAGATCCAATAGATTTGAACTTTAATAGTGAACCCGCCTACAAGGAAGGAAATGTTTCTCAATGGAGCGGTTCCAGACTCTATGTGGAAATGAAATGAACTAGAGTCTGGTTGAACCAGGCTACCAAGATACAGCCTATTAGCCAATTTTAGGTGGACCTCGTTAAGTTTGCGACACCATAACTTTTGAACAAAGATGAATAAAAAAATCGGGAACAGTACTTTTATGTGGCTCAGTGCGAAGATCATTTGAGTGCATGTCTGGAGAAAATTGGACAATTTGAAGGAGGAGTAGCGAAAAAACTGAACTGTACATTTCAAAATGGCCACTACGGTAATGGGCGGGGTCTTAATATACAGTATTGGTTGTGATCAGCATGATGAGTGGAATCAGGTGTACTAAGTTTCATGTCTCTAGAGCAAAGGGTTCAAAAGTTAACCATTTCAATGTTGAATTTTTGAACTGGTGGTGGCGCTATAGATTTGGTTCTAGAGGGTCAAAAATTGGTCCAATTACTAATCACTGGGGTGGCAGTGGCTCAGTGGTTCATGTGGGTTGTCTACAAACCGAAAGGTTGGTGGTTCAATCCTCGGTTCCACCTGACCAAGTGTCGAGGTGTCCATGAGCAAGACACCTAACCCCAGCTGCTCCGGACGAGCTGGATGGCGCCTTGCATGGCTGACACCGCCGTCGGTGTGTGAATGAGTGTATGAATGGGTGAATGTGAGGCAAACGTAAAGCGCTTTGGTGGCCATTAGGTCTATGAAGGCGCTATATAAATGCAGTCCATTTACCATTTACCAATCATTAGCATCCCTACAAGTGTGCCAAATTTCATCATTTTCCTAATTACGGTTCATAGGGCTGCCATAGACTTCCATTTATGGAATAATAATAATAAGAAGAAGAAGAAGAAAACCAACAGATACGATAGGTGCTTGGTGCTTGGCCCCTAATAATAATAATAATAATAATAATAATAATAAAACCAACAGATACAATAGGGGCTACCCCTTCGGGGCTTGGCCCCTAAAAACTAACAGATACAATAGGGGCTATCCCCTTTGGGGCTTGGCCCCTAATAATAATAATAATAATAATAATAATAATAATAATAAAACCAACAGATACAATAGGGGCTACCCCTTCGGGGCTTGGCCCCTAATAAAACCAACAGATACAATAGGGGCTACCCCTTTGGGGCTTGGCCCCTAATAATGAAACCAACAGATACAATAGGGGCTACCCCTTCGGGGCTTGGCCCCTAAAAACCAACAGATACAATAGGGGCTATCCCCTTCGGGGCTTGGCCCCTAATAATAAGAAAACCAACAGATACAATAGGTGCCTCAGCACCTTCGGTGCTTGGCCCCTAATAATAGGAAAACTAACAGATACAATAGGGGCTATCCCCTTCGGGGCTTGGCCCCTAAAAACCAACAAACACAATAGGTGCCTCAGCACCTTTGGTGCTTGGCCCCTAATAAAACCAACAGATACAATAGGGGCTACCCCTTCGGGGCTTGGCCCCTAATAAAACCAACAGATACAGTAGGGGCTACCCCTTCGGGGCTTGGCCCCTAAAAACTAACAGATACAATAGGGGCTATTTCCTTCGGGGCTTGGCCCCTAATAATAATAATAATAATAATAATAATAATAAAACCAACAGATACAATAGGGGCTACCCCTTCGGGCTTGGCCCCTAATAATAAAACCAACAGATAGAACAGATCAGCACCTTTGGTGCTTGGCCCCTAAAAATGCATTTAGCACACTGAATAGCCTACAATGTTTAAATAATTCAGAACTGAGCTTGCATCAAATGTTTTAATTTAGCCACATACAATTTGATGGGTTAGTACTTGGAAATGCAACAGCAGTTTCCTTGATTAAGGGAACCAGAATAACGTGTGACAGGCTTTCATCTAAATGTGCAACACATCAATAGGCTTTAGGTTGCTGTATAGACGAATCCGACGAGCGTTCTGTGTAGGCTGCCATCTTGTGGCGACGCCATTACTGAGCTGTTACACAGGCATATAGACATATGCACCGGTATGTAAACAAACCTCTGTGATAACGCAAACTCACCCTCGATGGCAGCTACAGCCAGGCAGAATGACTTGTTGGTTTGATCTGTGACTGCAGTGGCCTCCAGTCACAGATGAAGGTACAAACGATCTTACAGATTAACGTTATTTATGAAAATAGCTTGGCAAGCTAGCTAGGCTAACGTTTGCTAACGAGGAAACTATAAAAAGATCTGTCCATTTGGCAACAATAAATAAATAAATGAATGAAATCAAATAAACAAATTCATGTTTTTCATTTGTGTCCATTATTTATCTCATTTTCACATTGCAACAGGCAAGGGTAAGGTAACGTTACAGCTAGAAAGTATACATAATATCGACCAATTAGTGTTTTTAAACCATGGAAAGAGATCAATATAACAGCAGGAAAACAATTATGTCACATAACGTTACATTTAGCTCAGGAAAGCCATTTAATGACCATAGCATGTTAATTGAATAGAAAAAATAGCAAGAGAGGAGTTTTACTGCCACCATTGAAACAATTTATAACGGAAACTGTTTACCCACTCGACATTATACAAGGGGTAACGTTGTAACGTTAGTGACAGTCGTAAATCGCGGGCTGTTTATTCCAGTGGACGCAAGTTGCAACTAAAACAATAGGAGGCAATGGCGCAACGCTACCCAGCAACAGCTCAGTAATGGCGCCCCGCTTACTTCCGGTAGTTTCGCCGGATTCGTCTATAGGTAGCTGGTATTGGGAGAAATAATTTAAGCCTAAAGTACCTACCCTCATTGGCATCTGTCTGAGAACTGTCACTTTTAAGCGAATCTAGGAATGACAGATAAGAAAATCAGTTAACATTTGAGCAATGAATACAATGTAGACTTAACTGTTTGGCTGACTCAATTCTATTTTCCTACAAACCTTCCTCCTCATTGCTGACCCTCACAATCGCCTCAATAACAGCCCTATCATAGCTAACATTCATCAATTCACACAGCTCCTTTACAGAGACAGACATCACAGAAAAACAGAGCAGAAAAAATATAGCGCAATGCCAAGTCAACATTGCTTCACTTCGTAAATCCGTGCGTTAATATCTTCACAATAACGTAGCACGATAACTAGTGCTGGAAACTGGTACTAGCCTCAGTACAGTATGAGTGAGGCATGTTCTAGTGACAGTCATTACAGTAGCATTACAGATTATCATGTTTCAACACATTATGTTTAGAAAACAAAAATGTCTTTAATATCAAACATGTAAGACAAATTACTAAAAGCAAATAGACTATGTCAAGAAAGAACATAACTCCAGCTACAAAACTGATTGTGACTTTTCCTCAGATTCCTGGCAGGGCCGGCCCGTGGCATAGGCGGTATAGGCAAATGCTAAGGGCGCTACCACTCAGGGGGGCGCCAAAATGAGTGAAACGAGTGAAATTTTTTAATTTTTTTTTTTTTTTACTAATACTATTTTAAAACCATTCATTCGAAATACTACAAAATAAAGCAAAACAGCTCCACAAAATCTCAACTAAGTCCCCCGACTCCGGTCCGGTGCATGAATCTCCCCCCGCCCAGCGAGTGCTTGAAGTGCGCCAGAAACAGAGCGCGCGCGATCAGTTTACTGTTGGTCATTTGTTTTTTAGCGTCGCCCCTCGCCGCATCCAATGTAGACAACATTGCTTTCGTTTGAGGGCGCTTAGACTCAAGCACTCCCTTAGAAACGGGCCTGGCAGCCATCTAGACACGGTGAAAGTTTCCTCATTGTGACGGATGGCCGAATTTTCATGACACATTTAAATTAGCATTATAGTCTGCTGTGATAGATACAGTGCCAAAAGAAGAGGATACAATGGGATAAAGACAGAGGTAAAGTGATGTAATGAATGAACAGTTTATCTAATTGCATAGTATTAAGATGCTATAATTTAATGGCAGTTATTTGTATACCCTATAACTTTATGTTAACAGTAAGTTAGTTCTGAGTTCTTCAGAGCCCCCAGACAGACAATGCGATTTGTAGCCACTGGCAATTAGTTGCAGCAGGTGTTTTTGTTGTTGTGTTAAGTCTGGAGCACCAGCTGGGTGGTGGGCGTACCCAAAACAAGGATAGGAAATGGCACGGCAGCTGATACTTTTTTTTTTTAAGCTCAAGACAGATTTCACGCAAAACAGGCAGAAAGTACATGCATTGTGAACGTCCGACTTATTATCATTTTCGTTCCGTCTCGTCAACGAAAACTCGAAAACGTCTTGTCATGTTTTAGTCACCTTAGAGCCATTTTTAGCTAGTCAACATCATGCTATCATCATAAAAAAAGTGCGTCAACGAAATCATTTCGTTATCGTCATCACTGACGAAAACATCACTGGTTGTAGTTCCACTGGAGGCGATCGCTCATGAGTGCAAAATGAATGGGAGTCTATGGAGCTAGACAGCTAAATTTGTCTCTTTCACCTCATTGCACCTCATTGTCTCTTGCACCTCATTGTCTCTTTCACCTCAAGCACAATCAAATATGAGAATTGAAGAATTCTCATATTTGATTGTAGGTTTTGCAAGTTCAGGTCGAAAATTGAATGAATGAGTACTTGTGTCCTTTCGATTTCTTACAGGTTGAGTTGTTGTTGTTGCCCATAACACACTAGCATTCTGCTAATGAACACTGGTTGGTCAGTGAAGGACTGATTACGACCAGAGATACCGCTTGATGGCATTGTGGCATCCGAAGCAGGACCAGAATTTAAGAACTTCAGTTTTACAAAAGCTCTTCAAGCATGTGTATTTACCTTTGTCAGCTGTCTCGAGAAAAAAGAAAGTGCAGAGCGTGAAAGCACCAAAGTGACTGAAGGATTGCCGTTAAGCAGTATCTCTGGTCGTAGGATGTGAATGACGTCATTGACTTTTAAAAGGATTTTTTTTAAAGCAAATAAGTGACTCTAAAAAATCTAACACCCAACAATGTGTAATTTCTTTGCATCTCGTTTCGAATACAACATTCAAATTACTGGACAAAAAAGTATATCTTGAGAAAAGGGATTTTGAGGGGTATAGCTCCTTAGACCTCCATTCATTCTGCACTCATCCTGTGAGCATCCATCATATGGAACCAGATTGGAACTGCAACCAGCTCAGAAGCCAGAAGTTTACTGAGAGTGGAAGTTCTCCCCTTATTAGACATTCTCTTCACTCCCTCTAGAAATTGTGTGGGTTACATGTTCTGCGTTGCCACTAATAGCAGATGTAAAAACAATGATAGCAAAAAACAGTTTTGTAAAAATTTTCACACTCCACATTTAGGGGGACCACAAGCTGAAGAGATCATGCAAAAGAGGTTGCAATATTTTCTTAAATCCATATGTTTCACCTCTTGTTCTGTACAAAACTGTATCAAGAATAAATTGAAGACAACGTTTACTGAAACATTGATGGTACATTACCCAAAATCTAGTAGATTGGACATAGCTTGTGCGTCTTTCTTGATGTCTTGAGAGGGTTGCAAATTTCAAAGTCTTCAACATATAAGCACACGGATATCCTCAAATCATCGAGAAGAAATCATTTGCTTTAAAATACTGACCATCCTGAATTGGATTGTCAGTATTTGTCTTTTAAACATCTTTTTGTACAACATAGAATTAAAAAAGACAGATGTTTAGTTCTCATAGCCTTGGCTAGCTCTGCGACCGCGGGCATGCTCAAACTTCCTGCCTTTGGAGTGCACATAGGGCTTGGTGTGGCTGTGACCCCCCCCCACACACACACACACACACACACACACACAGCCACACCAAGCCCTATGTGCACTCCAAAGGTCCTGGAGCTTTTCCAAAATGCCTGTACACCTCTCTACCGTTACGGGATCCGGACAACAGAACGGTGCCCTGTCCTCTAGGTGCTGTGAGGGCCATTACTGATGCTATTAACTGTTGAGAACTGACTTTCGACCACTTTGAGTAAGTCATTCTGACCAAGTAAATTCTGTAAAGACTCAAGTATTGGAACATATTAAAAAGTTCTGTTTCCTTGGCTTCAAAAACATACTCCACAGAGTCTACAACTTTAAAAAAATGCCCATAATAATACAACGTCTAAAAAACTGGATGTTTTGAATATTCCTAGAACATTCAGAAATAACGTTTTTGTAATTTAATGGGAGCATTATGAAAAAACGTTCTTATAACCTACAACTGTTATCTCCTGTTATCAGGAGAGTTTCGCGAACACATTTTATGTGCAGGATTCTCTGAGGAAGCCCAGATAAAATATAACTATTCTTCCTAGAGCAGCGTGTATCGGAGAGCACGTGGCACATTATATTCCGAGAGAGATTTATGCTCGTGCGCAGAGAGATTTGTGCTCGCGCATTATATTAATGTACTTTCGCGCTACAATAGTGCGCTCTCGACATTTGACAGGAAAATAACAGCATAGTTCTGCAGCAACCATCTTCCCTGTAACACCAGAGCACTGCTGTATACCCTCGGCCTCGCCTCGCAGTCGCTGCTTAGAAGTGCAACATTTTATAGGGTCTGCCTGAAACAGTGTCGCGTGTGCAGTGAATGAAATACATCAGTATGGTGGTATATTAAAATGAATATAACAAAAATATACACTGGTTTTCAGTATGAACCGGTATACCGCCCAGAACTACTCCTCAACTATCATCTCAAATGAAACGAACACCAGGGCTGAAACAGTGTCATCATGTTACAGGGCTGAGAAGGAGATTTTACGACCATGCGAGAGACAGAGAGACAATGGGAAGACGGAAAAAAATCTTTAATACAGACTTTGCTGCATTAATCATAGACTAACTAATCTATAAATGAACATGCAACATAGCATTGTGTAAATGATTTACTGTCTTGTGTGTGATTATGTATATACTATGGTATGTATTTTATTATACTACAGGGCTGTTGAATGCTTGATTCTGATTGGTTGAGAACGTTCTAAAGGTGTGCAATTATTTTCAGGGAAACGCACGGCTAAAGTAGCCTGGTAATACCAGACTCTGCTACTTCACTTTGCTTCGTAGACGGAGTCTGGAATGGCATAATAGAGAAGTGTTTTCTCTCTCGCAAGGGGGCGCTTCTCTGAAGTTTAAAATCATTGGTTACCCGTAAGCCAATCAGACAAGTTTATTTATGACGTATGTTATGCGCCGACACGGCCGCATCGAGACATTATGCATCGAACTAAAATCTATGATCGAACTTCCACTGTAAACAGGGAGCGGCGCTTTTGTAAGGGCTGCAAAATGTGTGTCAACCGGGAATGAACAATTCACAAACTAGGTTATTTATGAATTACTGAGTTGCGGCCGCCCCGCAACGTCGGCGTGCCCCGCTCTCACGAGTCTGATTTAGCTTCCGCCGCCCCGCATTGCCGCGAGGGCGAGCCCCTGCTCTCACGAGTCATGAATGATTTAGTTTCCGCCGCCCCGCAGCGCCGCGATCGGGCGAGACCGAGCCGCTGCTCTGGCGAGTCATGAATAGGAAGTTCATTTTACTGATTTTCTGAGTCATTCGAGTCATTTCGTTTATTTTAGTGGCTTAATGTTATAATTTTAACAGCCAAATTCCCCGATCACATCCACCTACGCAATGTTGATCATATTCTGAATTAAGAAATCATAATGCAGTAAAAATGATTTACAGGGAACAGAGAGAATCAAAAGTGTATGCGCGTTGTGCAAGCTACATAATGGCCAAGCATGCTGGTTGTTGCTGGTATATGTTGCAAATAGAGGGGCAACAAAATTGTTTTTTGCCTAGAGCGGCAGAAGTGCACGCGCCAGTCCTAGCTGTAAACACTGATGATGCGAGTGAAATACCGGAGTGAACATGGCTGTAAACGACTTTTGCTTCAGTTTGAAAAACCCCGGAATGTTCTCCATAACAGAGCGAATTGTATCCCGTGTCTTGTTTCCCATTTCTGCGCGGTTGTTTCGGTTTTCGATTTCTCTAACCTACAATGTCAACTCGGCGCTTAGCGTCTACGTCACGGCTTTCAACCCGCCCTCTGTTCGTTGATTGGCCGGCTGTTTTCAGGCCGGTGGAAAACTGAAAGATAGGCCACTATCTCAGACTGACTACAGGAGTGAAATTAAATTAGCGTAAGTAGGAAGTCTGACGTAGTCAGGCTACGGCTAAAGTACTTTCAGGCAAGTTTGAATCGCATTACAGTCCATATCACTGCGCATAGTTAACTGTAATAACAGAAAATAGTATACAATTCATAACAAGAGAAGACGTGCAGCCCCATGCACTTGATCTGCAATTGTCTAACTTCACAATCAATTGATACATACAGGTTTAATTTTAATAAATAAAGTATAGTCCTATCTATAATAGGCTAAATAGAAAATTAAACTGAATAGGCTATTTAAATAAATAATAGTCCTGCAGCACGGGTTTTCTTAATTATTCCAGATAATATAACAAATAAATGATTATTGATAGGCTTACTTGTTAAATGGGATTTGTGTTTTTCATTTATTGGGTTTTCTACTGTCAATTATAGAAAACAATAATGAACGAATTATTTAAAACGAAGTTAATAAATAAATAAAAAATAATATTGACGCACATGCTTTTCTGTCTCATTATTTCAACATCTCTCTCTCTCTCTTTCTCTCTCTAATAACTGCATTAATAACTGGATAAAGCTGGGGCAGACTAGTTTAGGCCTACTAAGGCCAGTTATGAATTTAATCTGACTGATCATGCCCAAACGCACGTTCAGTCTGTGTTCACACAGTTGGTGTTTAGCAAGACCTGCTACAGTCGATGGAAACAGTCAGTCTTCGAATATTTCAGCGAATTGTAAGTGTGTCCCCCATCATTACATTAGTCTGCTATCAGTGGCTCAAACCTCCGTCACTACCTCTAAAATGACGTTTTGGAATTAGCAACGGAGGCATGGGATTAGACGCGTAAGAAATTAGTCCTACATACAAGAGAGCTTTAATGTCAAAAACTTGACAATCGTCTTGATATGAATCATCTGAACAATGTTTTGAGGTGTGGTAACTAGTATAAGCGGAATAATTGACTTCAGGCCGTTGAATTATCCGAAAAATAAAGCACACCCGAGGTGTAAGGGCCACTCTGCTTTGCGTCGTGAACGCATTACCACCTCGGGTGTGCATTATTTTTCTGGTAACACTTTACAATAAGGTTCATTAGTAACTACATTAGTTAACATTAACTAATGTAGTTAACTAATAAAACTAATGTAAGAATGAACAATACTTCTACAGCATTTGTTAATCTTTGTTGACGTTAATTTCAACATTTACTAATAATTTGTTAATCTTGTAAACATTAGTTAATGCCCTGTGAACTAACATGAACAAACAATGAACAGCTGGATTTGTATTAACTAACGTTAACAAATATTAACAAAAAAGTAACAAATGTATTGCTCATGGTTAGTTCATGTTAGTTAATACATTAACTAATGATTAATAAATGAACCTTATTGTAAAGTGTTACCATTTTTCTAATAATTCCTCGGCCTGTCGTCAATTATTCCTTACTTATAGTACAGAGCTGTTGAATGCTTGATTCTGATTGGTTGAGAACGTTCTAAAGGTGTGCAGTTATTTTCAGGGAAATGCATGGCTAAAGTAGTTTCAGGCGAGTTTGAACCGCATTACAGTTCCATATCACTGCGCGTAGTTAACGGAAAATAAGATACAATTCATAACGAGAAGACATGCAGCCCCATGCACAATCAATTGACACATACAGTTTAATTTTAATAAATAAATTATAGTCCTATCTATAATAAGCTAAATAGAAAATTAAACTCAATAAGCTATATAAATAAATTAATAGTCCTGCTGCACAGAGTTTCGTAATTATTCCAGATAATTTAACAAATAAATAATTATTGATAGGCTTACTTGTTAAAGGGCTTTGTGTTTTTCATTTATTGTGTTATCTACTGTCAATTATAGAAGACAATAATGAACGAATTAATTAAAACAAAGTTAATAAATAAATAATAATATTGACACACATGCTTTTCTGTCTCATTATTTCAACATCTCTCTCTCTCTCTCTCTCTCTCTCTCTCTCTCTCTCTCTCTCTCTCTCTCTCTCTCTCTCTCTCTCTCTCTCTCTCTCTCTCTCTCTCTCTCTCTCTCTCTCTTCCTCTCTCTAATAACTGCATTAATAACTGCATAAAGCCAGGACAGACTAGTTTAGGCCTACTAAGGCCAGTTATGAATGTAATTTGATACTTCTGACTGATCATGCCCAAACGCCGTTCAGCGCGTTCAGCCGGTGTTCACACAGTTGGTGTTTAGTAAGACCTGGTACAGTTGATGGAAACAGTCGGTCTTCGAATATTTCAGCGAATTGTGTGTCCCCCATCATTACATTAGTCTGCTATAAATGGCTAAACCTCTGTTACTACCTCTAAAATTACGTTTTGGAATTAGCAACGGAGGCATGGGATTAGATGCGTAAGAAATTAGTCCTACATACAAGAGCGCTTTAATGTCAAACTTGACAAACGTCTTGATATGAATCATCTGAACAATGTTTTGAGGTGTGGTAACTGTAGTATAAGCGGAAAAATTGACTTCAGGCCCTTGAATTATCCAAAAAATAATGCACATTATGACTGCATTACCACCTCGGTCAATATAACCTCACCCGTATCATGCCTCCTACCTAATTAATCCTCATTTAATGACTCACACTTTGATGTGCATCACCTTCTCTTAGAATGCAATGTTGATTTGTTATATCTATTTGAGCATGAATGAACAGTCTAATAACACTGGGGATAAAGACCATATATCAACTAAGAGCCGCTTTCCCTCTCAGACATCTCACCTTTCTTAATGGTCAGCCAACCCTTAGGGGTTGGATCTTTCTCAGGCTTTATTACAGACAGTCCACATGTGACCTCTTCTACATGTAACCTGACTTCTCATAGTTAGAAGGATCTTCTCCATCACTACATTGTTCCATCTCTTACTCCTTTTTCCTACACGTATTTATGTATGCTTGTTTAGTTTATTCATGTTTATGATTTAGTTAATAAAACTTGGGCACTTTATGTATTTGGTTCTGACTCACTGCTTGCAAGCAATGTCTCTTTTACAATCTTGATCTGGCTACTTCCTCAAAGCGCTGTACATGCTAAGAAATACTTATTCTTCTGTGGCTATGGAAGATGCCCTTTTCTTAGAATGAATGAATTAATCAAAAGAGTTTGTTGGACGAATTGATTAATTGATTGTAAGATTAAATTAGCCATGTCAAGTTAATGCAATTAACTGACCTAAATATTCATAATTAATCATAAGTTATTATTGATTTTCAATATTTCCTTTAGCTAAGTTCCTTACATAACAGAAATGTGAAAACCACATTGCTTATTTTGTTTCTTTATTTGGGAGCTGTAGGGAGGTGTGCGCCATTTTTGTCCATGAGCTGTATGCCAAAATCATCAGTATTAAAACAATAAAAAAACCTGAAATATTTCAGTTGGTGTGTGCAACAAAGTTCAGGGAAGAAGGAGGCAGGAACCGGATCATAATAATAAAATAAAACTTTATTTAAATAAAATAAACAAACAAATTACCTGCCAGCAGCCCCTCGCGGACGACTGCTGGCTACCCAAAATAAAACATAAATACCGGCCAGCAGCCCCTCACGGACGACTGCTGGCTTACCAAATAAAATATAAAATACAAATAAAAGCAGGCCTGTTCCTCTCTCGATCATCCACTCCGTCGCCCCCCCTTTATGGCTCCGCTCCTTCGTGAGAGATGCGAGACCGGTGTGCCTCGCAGGTGCTGCTCATTAGCAATCGCACCACCGGCCTCGCGACTTTCTCTCACGTCCCTCGGCCGTCCTGCCCACCACAGTGTGCAATGAATCTAAAATATATGAAAGTTTAATTTTTATCATTACATTATGGAAAATAATGAACTTTATCACAATATGCTATTTTTTTTAGAAGGACCTGTACTTTGTCTTGTTCCATGAGCTATTAAAAAAAATTGTTACAATAATTTGTTTGCTTGTGGTGCTGTAGCAGGAATCAGATCAGTGCTCTTAAAAATATTATTGGATGTGAAAATGCTGGATGTGAAAATGGCTTCTTAAAGACTGCTGTCTAAAGGAGAACGTTTCTTAGGCAATGACTGTTCAGTGTCTCCTATACAGGTGAAACTCAAAAATTTGAATATCTGGAAATATTTGAACTTTATTTCAAATATTTGAATATATGGTTTTCATAAGCTGTTGGCCATAATCATCAAAATATAACAAAGAAAGGCTTGAAATGTCTCACTTTGCATGTAATGAGTCTATATAATATGTTAGTTTCACCTTTTAAGTTAAATTACTGAAATGAACTTTTGCACGATATTCAAATTTTTCGAGTTAGACCTGCCTCAAGTTCACGCTCTTGAAAACCATTTTGGCATTTTACTTCAGTATTTCTCTGAGAAAGAAGAATCGAACTTGACAGGAAACAAGTAATGTCATTTGTGAAGAAGAGTTGTTTCTTTTCATATGTGCAGGATTTGCTGTCTGAGCTGTCTAATGTGGCTTATGTTGACATTCTTGATGGAGATGCGGAGGGTCATGTTCGCTTCAAGAGCCCTGAAGATGCACAGAAAGTCATCACAGCCCAATCAGAATTTCAGAAAAAATACAACTGGAATCTTGAACTACTCTTAGGTTAGAAGGATTCTTTTCTTTAGATATATTTTAGGTTAAAACTATCATTTTTAAAGATGAGGTAAAAATAAATTCTCTATTGATGTTTAAAAAGGTGATCATGAGCAGAGGTACTGGCAGAAGATTTTGGTGGACCGACAAGCAAAGCTAAACAGTCCAAGAGAAAAAAAGCGTGGAACAGAAAAGGTAACAAACTATTTCAGTAATACAGCCTTTTACAGTAAAAATAAAGGCACTCATTGAGCTAAATAGGTTTTAAGTGAAAATGAAATTACTGTCTTATTTCATCAGCATCACATATTTGTTGTATTTCATAGCTCATTTCTAAAGCTGAGAAAATCATCATTGCTCGGACGAAGGAAGCTAGCAAGCACTTCCACTTTGATGACTAACAGTATGAGCAATAATTCCTTCAACAACAAAAAAGTTAAAAGCTATTTTAAATGACCTTGCCAATTAATTGTAAAATGTTTCTTATGCTTGGTGTTGATCAGACCTGTTATCTTATTATAAGAATGTTCAGTAATGAATGAGTTTCAATGTGGAATTTCCTTTCAGAATAAAGACGTCTGTCATATCCACCTTTATTATTTTTATATGCTTTACAGACTTTTTTGTTTTGTTTGCATGAGACATTTTAAGTTGTTTACATATTTGGTTTGGAGTCTAGTGTAAAGAATGTATGTATGCAATATGTAGTGTGCCATCTTTTCTGAATGAAACAAGCAGGATTACATACATTTTGATGGCCATTGAAGGCTCCAAAATCAATCAATATAATGTTTGTATATTGGCTTTTTAATTACTTTTTTTTTTTTAATAAAATGTATTTCTGAAAGCATTGGTGTTTTGTAAGAAAGTCAGGACTCAGGAAGCTAGGAGTCTGGACTCTGTTATGGTGGGCAGTGGTTGTCATTGATGCATTTCGATTCCCTTATCACAACATGCAGAAGTAACAGCCATCACCCTCCAGATTGCAGTGACCCAACACATAAAGGAACTTGTCATTTGTTCTGATTCAAAGTCTGAATTTGTCCTCCACTCAGCTACACAGAGATTTAACGCACTAGTAAGTGAATAATCTGTCAACTAAAAGCAACCAAGATAACAGTGCGCAAGATGATCAGAACCAACATCACCAACCAGTTACCCCCATAGATTCGTTTTGTCCCTGTCCCAGAAAGCCAAATTCTTATAAACAAACAAAATACTTTGACAACACAAGCTCACTTCACTGTCAGTGAGGCAAGATCCAACCGCCATGTGCAAGCCAACCACCTCAGCCCAATGTGCAAGTCACCTTCCATGTCTGACAAAATACAAAAAGACAACAATGAGAACAAAGTTGTGCAGAATACTGAGTCCTGAGCAAGGACTGTCCCTAAAGTTAGTTTACTCAAAGTCACTCTGGATAATAGTGTCTGGTAAATGACAAATAATAACTAAACCCTAGAAACAAAATTCTCCATGAGGAGAAGGCACCACTTCTTGTGTCATCAATGTCATGCTGAGAAAAAAAGCAATACTTCCATGAATACTATGAATAACATTAACAACAATAACATTAACTTAGAAATAAGACTTACAGCAGTGAAATCAACGGGTTCATTCAATACGATGTGTAGGCATACTGAAACATTCATTTTACAATATATTTTTGATATAACAGACTGGAGACAGACTGATAAAAGTCCAGTAACTTACCGTAATCATGAAGACCTTACAGGATGTCATATCGAGTTGATGGGAGAAATGCTGAAATGGCAAATTGCATTTCGAAAAACAAAGAAATCAATCAGGACATTAAAGTGTTCCAAAAACAAGACAACAAAATACCCTTAACTTGTTTTTTCATTTTGATCCATCGGCCTGGTGCTACTGTCATAGCAAGTTTGAAGATGGCCGCCAATTGGCTCTTTAAAGTCCCCGTGAAATCAAAATTGAACCTATTTACTTTGTTAGCCCATATTACTAGTCTTGTGGTGAACAATTAATCCGTGCAAGTGAATATATATTAAAAAAATGTTTTACCTTAGTAATCTTTAATCAAAATCTGAAAAGTTACTTCCGGTCTGGAACGGTTTCTTTTTCTGATGACGTAGGTTTCACAGTTTGGGTGGGGAAACGCTTAACCACTCCCCTCAAACCGTTAGTTTGCTATGAGCGAGAGATGGAGAGGAGGAGCGCTAGAGTAAAACCCTGCCCTCTGTTCAATATTCCGTTTCACTTGGAAATACGTCACAGCACTGGAGAAAAATCGTTTGCAACTTCCGGTTCACGGGGACTTTAAGGTGAGACACCACACAGGTGAATAGGGTAAAACTTTTTACTTACAGATATCACCATGAAACTTAACCAGTTGATTGCTCACATGAATGGGAGAAAATAATGTATTTTGAGTTTTCTGTAATTTTATGTTTAAATATGCTAATCAGGGTATCTCTAATTACATAGGCACTAATTTGCATATATTTTCAAGAATTTATATTTTGACGAATCTGACCATTGAAAAAAACAAGGTTAAAAATTATTTTAGCATTTAGTTGATTCAATGAAAAGACATTACCAGAGGGGATTATGAATAGTTCTTTTTGTTACCCTGTAAATCAGAAAATACCGCCAATAGCATTAAATTGATTTCCGCCCTATTTTTAGGCATAAAATGTCATATAAATCAGGCCAAGAATGATACATCAACAAATCCCTCCGGAAAAACCTTCACAATAGCTTGTTTTCATGACATCACGCCACTGCGTTGCCATGGCACGAAATACAAATGGAGGGCAGGAAATTATTTGCTGTATTTAGAAAGCATGTAACAAACATAAAATGCCTGTGTTTTGAGTCATTTATGGCTACTTGAATCGATCAAACCACAAGGAGTTTTAATCGTGTTCCAAAAGTTGTTAGCCTGGATGCCAGCCCGAACTCCGCCCACAACATTTTTTGGTCGGGAAGTTCGGTCTGAACTCGATCCATTGAGGAGTAATTATGATCAGGCAAAAAATGATCGGGCCAAACAGATTGCCAGGGCGGGCTTTATATGATGATGGACAGATGATCTGCAGGGACGTAATCATCACGTTATCAAAGAGCGCTAACTGGTTTCCATCAGAGATGACTGCAGCTGGAGAATTGAGATGTATAGATTCCGCTGTCGCGTCTGTTTTAAAAATTAATCAACGGCGAATTCCTTTTAAAAGACAAACAGAAAACTGCAATCAAGGCATTTGTCGATCGGAAAGATATTCAGTAAAAGTGTAACTTATCAGCTGGCTCTGACGGTCGCTAAGTTTAGAAGATGGGACGTAATGAAAAGCATGTGGTCGTTGTGATTTCTCCTTTGGTCGCACTCATGAAGGACCAAGTGAAAGAAGCAACACTTCTAAAATAAGAAAGTTCAGTTGTTGACAACTATGCTATGCAAAATATTTGACTTACTGCATTGTTCTGTCCGACTATCCAGTTGAGTGCAGAGTTTTTTTTTTCCTGGTTTGGTTAAGACACGCCTCATAATCAAAGCCCTATCCCAGCTAACACACGACGTAACAGTTACGTAATATATTCGTACTTTTTGGTCACTTTATGACTTACCAATTGACAACGTAACTACAACGTCGTATGCTCGTAATTTCATAACCATCATATTACCAACCAACAACGTCGTCAGTACGTCCTCCTAAGGTTATAAAATATGGTATAAAAAAGCATGATTGTCAAGTGAATGAGAACTACAATGAGTTCCCTTTCGTAGTCACTTCGAGTTACGTCAGAAGTGACGGAGATTGGGGGATTTCGCATAGAAAGCCAATCCTCTTCGAGTATTAAAACACGAGCCAATGGCATGCAATGCCTTGGGGCTGCGGAAATTTGCATAGCGTACTCCGCCCTACTCCGTGAGTATAAAAGGAGGAGGTGAACGCAACCGCAGTATGTTTTTCGCTTCAGAGCCAAGAGAACCTCTTCACTCCTCAAAGCTGATTCAAGACTCTTCGAGACGAGCGTCCTCTTCAGTGTTGGTGTGACGGCGGTACCCAGCGAGATTCTGCATTGCCTGCGATCTGTGCAGTGGTTTGCCAGACTTTGCGCTTCTCCCTGGTAGCCTCAGCGCTGAAAGAGTGAATTTCTCTCCTCTCTGTAAAAGAGCTGCACACGGCACGTCTTTTTAAAGATGGTTCGCCCGTGCCCTTCTGGATGTGGTAGATTTCTATCGTCATCTGATGGTCACGAACGCTGCTTTGTTTGCTTGGGCATTCAGCATGCAGCAGCAGCGTTCGTGGATGACTCATGTTCCTTCTGTGGGAGCATGACCATCTCCACACTGAGGTCGCGGCTCAATGATCTCACTAGAGTGAGAGCCCCGGTCCCCCCTACTCGATCGGCTTCCTTCACGAAAGGGGGCCCGTCGACCCGGGGACCGGGCGATCTAACGGTGACGGTGTGGGATAAAGCCCCGACGATTCCTCGGGCCACACCTCCCGCCTCAGTGCGTGAGCCAGCGGGCGCTAGTTCGACTCGGTCGGTTGTCTCTTCGGTGGCACCGGCTGCTTCGAGCAGCGCCCCAGATGATGATGCGATGTCTATCACAGCATCACTAGGCGGGCTTGATTCCTCGGGAGAGGAAGATCCGGCTGCGTTGCCTCCTTCGGGTGTTCCAGCGTTGTCCGCGTCAGATCCCGAGATGACGGCCATGCTGTCTCGAGCCGCTGGGAGTATCGGGCTAGAATGGAAACCTCCATCCTGCCCCGACCTCTCACGGATGGATAATTGGTTTTTGGACAAGGCTGCCGCTGCAAAGCCACGGCCGACTCCAATACCTTTTTTCCCCGAGCTGCATGCGGAGTTGTCGCGCTCTTGGGGGGCTCCTTTGTCCACTCGAGAGCGCGATCTCTCCCCCGCCTTTCCCCCCCTCGACGGCGGGGCCGCCCGTGGGTACACTGGGATGCCCCCGGTGGAGCGCTCTGTTGCGATGCAGCTGTGTCCACAGAGCGCTTCCACCCGTGGTCCTCCTAAGCACCCATCCAAAGCCTGTGGGTTCTCGTCTGCTATGGCGGCGCGATCCTACAGAGAGGCGGGACAGGCGGCCTCCGCTCTGCATGCTATGACCACTTTGCAGGTCTTCCAAGCGAAGTTGCTCAGAGACATGCACGAGGGCGGGACTGATCCGACGGCATTTAAAGAACTGCGGTCCGCCACTGACCTTGCTCTCCGGGCAACGAAAGTGGCTGCTCGCGCCGTTGGTCAGGTGATGGCCACTAGCGTGGTTCAGGAGCGTCATCTGTGGCTCAACCTGGCGGATACGCGGACCGCTGAGCGGACTCGTCTGCTCGACGCTCCGCTATCCCAGGTTGGCCTTTTCGGCGGTGCGGTCGAGGACTTCGCCCAACAGTTCTCCACTGCCCAGAAGCAGACGGAGGCCATTAAACACATCCTGCCCCGACGACCAGCTGCTGCCTCCACCCAGTCGTCGGCACAGGTGCCTCCCCCTGCTCGCCGCCGAGGACGCCCCCCTGCGGCTCCCCTCCCTCCCGCCCGGCCCCAGCAGCAGCCTTCACCCGGGCCCCGGCGTCGAGGAGGCCGCAGGCCGGCGTCACAGCCCCCTCAGGCCGAGGTGAGGTCCGGGTTTTACAGCCCCTACTTCATTGTCCCCAAGAAGACCGGTGGGTTACGACCGATCCTGGACCTGCGCATTTTGAACCGTTCTCTCCATCGACTACCGTTCAAAATGCTCACGGCCAAACGCATTTTCGAATGTGTTCGGTATCAGGATTGGTTTGCAGCGATCGACCTGAAGGACGCGTACTTCCATGTGTCCATCTTACCTCGACACAGACCGTTTCTTCGGTTTGCCTTCGAGGGCCAGGCATATCAGTACGCCGTTCTCCCATTCGGGTTAGCTCTGTCCCCTCGCGTCTTCACGAAGATCGTCGAGGCAGCCCTTGTTCCCCTTCGCGAACACGGGGTTCGCATCCTGAATTATCTCGACGACTGGCTGATACTAGCACACTCTCGAGCTCAGCTTTGCGAACACAGAGACTTGGTGCTCCGGCACCTAGCCCGTCTGGGCCTTCGGGTCAACCGAGAAAAGAGCAAACTTTGCCCCGTGCAGAGGATCTCTTTTCTCGGCGTGGAGATAGACTCGGTCGCCATGTCCGCGCAGCTCACGAACGAGCGCGCGCACTCACTGCTGACTTGTCTTCGTCAGTTCGAGGGCAAGAGTGCGGTTCCACTGAAACTTTTTCAGAGGCTCCTGGGGCATGGGGCATATGGCATCCGCGGCCGCGGCAACGCCGCTCGGTTTGCTTCATATGAGACCGCTTCAGCTGTGGCTTCGCGATCGAGTCCCGAGGTGGGCATGGCATCGCGGCTCGCTCCGAGTCCCAGTGACTCCGGCATGCCGGCGAACCTTCTTCCCGTGGTCGAACCTCAGCTTTTTACGGACGGGCGTCCCTATTCAGCGAGTTTCCAGGCATCTCATCGTCTCCACGGATGCATCTACCACGGGTTGGGGTGCCATGTGCAATGGGCATGCAGCCGCCGGCTCCTGGACGGGGGCCCAGCGCCTCATGCACATCAATTGCCTCGAGCTGCTGGCAGTACGGCTCGCCCTGCACCGCTTCAGAGCGTTGCTCAAGGGCCAGCATGTGCTTGTCCGCTCAGACAACACTACGGCTGTAGCGTACATCAACCACTAGGGGGGTCTACGCTCGCGCCAGTTGTCGCAGCTCGCCCGCCACCTCTTGATATGGAGTCAGAAGCACCTGAGGTCCCTTCGTGCAGTTCACATCCCTGGAGACCGGAACTGGGCAGCCGACGAGCTGTCTCGGGTCCGTCCTATCTCCGGCGAGTGGCGACTCCATCCCCAGTCGGTCCAGCTGATCTGGAAAGAGTTCGGGGAGGCACAGATAGATCTGTTCGCCTCCCGGGACTCAGCCCACTGCGCCCAGTTTTATTCTCTGACCTGGGGCACTCTCGGTTCGGATGCGCTGGCGCACAGCTGGCCACGGGGCCCACGCAAGTATGCGTTTCCCCCAGTGAGCCTCCTTGCACGGGTGTTGTGCAAGATCAAGGAGGACGAGGAGCAGGTCTTGCTGGTAGCCCCCTATTGGCCCACCAAGACGTGGTTCTCCGATCTCATGCTCCTCGCGACAGCACCTCCTTGGCCTATTCCTCTGAGACAAGACCTACTCTCTCAGAGACGGGGCACTCTGTGGCACCCTCGTCCCGATCTTTGGAGGCTGCACGTGTGGCTCCTGGACGGGACGAGGCAGGTTTGAGTTCGCTGCCACCTGTGGTGGCGGCAACCATCACTTCCGCAAGAGCGTCGTCCACGAGACACCTTTATGCGTTGAAGTGGAACCTCTTCGTCAATTGGTGCTCTTCTCGCGGAGAAGACCCCCGGAGATGTCCGATCAGTGTCGTGCTTTCCTTCCTGCAAGAAGGGTTGGAGCGCAGGCTGTCGCCCTCCACCCTTAAGGTCTATGTCGCGGCCATTGCCGCTTCTCATGAAGCAGTGGAAGGTAAGTCCTTAGGGAAGCACGACCTGGTCATCAGGTTCCTGAGGGGAGCGAGGAGGCTGCATCCGCCTCGTCCTCCCCTCGTACCCTCTTGGGACCTCTCAGTAGTTTTAAGTGCTCTGCAGAGGCATCCCTTTGAGCCTTTGCAATCAGTAGAGTTAAAGTTTCTGTCCATGAAGACAGCACTCCTGGTTGCATTGGCCTCCATCAAGAGGGTGGGGGACCTGCACGCATTCTCCGTTGACGAAGCGTGCCTGGAGTTCGGGCCGGCTTACTCTCACGTGATCCTGAGACCCCGGCCTGGATATGTGCCCAAGGTTCCCACCACTCCCTTCCGGGACCAGGTGGTGAACCTGCAAGCGCTGCCCCCGGAGGAGGCAGACCCAGCCTTGGCACTGCTCTGTCCGGTACGTGCTCTCCGCACCTATGTCAACAGGACGCAGTGTTTCAGGACCTCAGACCAGCTCTTTGTCTGTTATGGAGGGAGCCAGAAGGGAAGGGCTCTCTCAAAGCAACGGCTGTCCCACTGGATAGTGGATGCCATTGCTTTGTCTTACCAGCAGCAAGCCCTTCCGTGCCCCCTTGGTGTGACGGCCCATTCCACTCGGAGTGTAGCCTCCTCTTGGGCTTTAGCGCACGGCGCCTTGCTAACAGACATCTGCAGAGCTGCAGGCTGGGCGACACCCAACACCTTCGCCAGATTCTATAATCTGCGAATTGAGCCAGTGTCCTCTCTCGTACTCGTTCCGGCCGGTACTGGACCCGCTCAGGTGTCTTCGCTTGCTCGCCACTCCACTCCCCGGACTGGATAAGTGCGATATTTCCTCAGTTCTTCCATTGAAGTCTTGAGTCCTCCAGCACCGACGATGCGGTCACCACTGCTGTTGCTCTGGATGCTAGCTAGGTGCCTCCATGCGCACGGTTCCCCATGGTAACCGTCTCATGTGTATTATCCACTGTAAGCCTCTCTGAGCATGTGTCTTCCCTTGGCAAGCCATCTGCCACCCCTGGAGTTTAAATTAATAGCCACCTGCGGTTGGTACTCCAGTGTTCCATATGCGTTCCTATGTGGCCATATGTGTTCATAAGTCCTCCCTTCGGTAGGCAACTGGTAGCATGTCCCCTTTCGGGATATGTTTCCCAGTGTACCTTGGTAATCCTGTGTCAAAGTCGGATCCCCAAAAAAAAAAAAAAAAGAGATAAAGCTCGGGGGTTCAGTCTTTCGCAGGGCACTGGAAGACAGCTTGAAGATGGCGTGATGGCACAGACCCCCAATCTCCGTCACTTCTGACGTAACTCGAAGTGACTACGAAAGGGAACGTCTCGGTTACGTATGTAACCCTCGTTCCCTGAGTAGGGAACGGAGACGTTACGTCTCCCTGCCACTTCTGCTGTATCGCTGGGTAGAGGCCGAGTTCAGTCTTGGCTCCTCAGCGAAGACATACTGCGGTTGCGTTCACTTCCTCCTTTTATACTCACGGAGTAGGGCGGAGTACGCTATGCAAATTTACGCAGCCCCAAGGCATTGCATGCCATTGGCTCGTGTTTTAATACTCGAAGAGGATTGGCTTTCTATGCGAAATCCCCCAATCTCCGTCACTTCTGACGTAACGTCTCCGTTCCCTACTCAGGGAACGAGGGTTACATACGTAACCGAGACGTTTTAAATTCATTATTTAAAATTAAAGATATTTAAATTGTTAAATGTTATAATTCTAGATGTTTATTTAAATGCTGCGTGCCTTTTGACGGTTACATGCGCGTAAACATTGAGTCGCAAAAGCTATCTGATTCAAAGACAGGAGCGCGCGCGAGCACGAGCAGATGGAAACCATGGAAACGAGGAAACCTCATCAACTGACAAACAGCAAGACTAGTCTCTCACTGTTGTTTTCTCTGCTTTCAGGTAAGTTTAGTTACCAAAATCACTCAAATAATACATATAAATGTTCCGGACACCTTTCTTACGTGTAATTGATACACTTCTGTTGAATATTTACTTTATAGAAATGGTTTTGTGTCTTCCGAAAAAGTCCGTTAGCCTCTCCGTTTTCAGAAGAGCTAAGTTAAGTTTACGTTACAATTGAGCTCTTGTTTTACATAAGTTTGGGTTTTTAACCACATTTTTTGTGTTGATAACAGTTTTTGATAGTTTTGTTTTGCTGGTAATTTGTCAGTGGGTGGGAAGTAAGCTAAGTTATTTAACCTGAAATAATTCATTGTAACGTACTGTTAATGACGTCACTTACAAAGATTGATAATAAGTGATTTCAGGAGGAACAGAAAAAAACCCTCCACAACAAAGGGGGAATTATTGTTTATCATGATAATAATTTGCATTTATTGCATGCACAATATATTACGTTACGATTTTTTATATTCTTTATCTTTTCTGCATTTCATCTCTGCTCTTGCTTGCTTCCTTGTAATAAACCATTTGTCCTATTGTAAATTCTATGTAACATTGTTGGCTCTGTGACATGTTATTTTCTAGAAGATCATCTGATTGCCTGCTGCACCCCCTGGTCCAAGACAATCTGCACGGCTATGAACTCGACTAGTAAGCAAAACTTCATACATAAGTTACTGTTCAATTGTTGTGGGTCTGTACTCTGTAGGATTTATGCTTTTGAATGAAGTCTCACAATTTAAAATCATTAACCCCAGTTTTTTTCAGTGAGATTGTCCTTGAGAAGCCTGTAGGCTAAATAATCAGCTAAATAATAGGCGGCAAATATAATGTTATAATGGTCATAGTTATAATAATTCATTTAACTATTATTATAACAGGATAATGGTCATTGGTATATATATTTTTTTTTCTCTAGGTGTGTTTTTAATTATGTTAGCCAATGAGACGGACATCATACTGTCCAACTCAAAGGTATTTTTAATGTAGTTTTTACTGATAAATACTGAAATTCTTTTTACTTTTAAATGCTGAATTCAGGGGGTTGACAACTTTAGGCACGCAAGCTATTTTTCACAGATATCTGTCCAGTTTACTCATGGCTCATACTCTTAGCCTTTAAAATGTTTGAATGTACATCAGCAATACATTATCAGGGGGTAAAGATATTATTAGAGTTTTTAAAGTTATGGCTATGCTCTTGTTACCAGATGAGGTATGAATGATCATTTGACCCTGTGATTCTTCAGGACAAGATCTTGATGCCATCCACACTCAGTACATAAGGAAGGTGAGTTTCACAATAGCTGCCACTATCACAAACAAAACCGAAACACAACAGGCCTTCATCCATATGAACTCACCCATGCGTAGGAATAGGTTCCGAAACCCGGTGTTAAACATTAAACAGGGGCCAAATTAAGGAAGACCGCAGTATCAATAAGCTCAGATGTTATCGGTTCTGCTGACGGTACTGAAGAAATTACACACACTATTATAGACATTGTCTTTCAGGCTGGTTGTTTGTCATTTTGTAGGGAGAGGCTGTACCTCAGTAAAGACTTATTTTACATTCGATAATTCAATTTCCGTACCTGATAAGTTAGACTTTCCTAAAAAAAATCACGCACTGCTTATTTCAATTGTATTTTTCTTCTTTTGAATTTATCTATGCTTGTAATTTGTTTATAATTTTCAATGCAGATTCACTCTAAATAAATAATCTCTTGAAATTTGTTTTTATATCGCAATATATATAGCAGCAGATAAACAAAATATTTTATTTAAGCCGTAATATTGAGCATTTAAGCTAACTCTATTTTTTTTATTGAACCTCGAATGATAATTTGTGATACCAGATGAGATGTATCCTTGTTGTTTTGAACTGTACTATTTTTTTATTGCAGGTTTTCTGGGATCCACAGCGGAAGGGATCAAGGCGTGAGATGTTGGCTTGGACAGATGTACCTGTACACCACACCGTGCACCGCACCTGCAACGAATAATTTAAAAAGGTGTAACTGATGTGTTATGTTTGTGAGAGAAAGGGAAAAAACATTTTCTCGAAGACTAAAATATACAAATTGCAGTGTTATAGGGACTATGTTTTGCTTCAATAATACTAGATATAATAAAGTCAAGTCAAGTCACATTTATTTATATAGCGCTTTTCACAATACAGATTGTATCAAAGCAGCTTCACACTGATAACATGAAAGTAGCACAACACAGATCAACAACATTGCTAAACACTAAATAACCCCAACTGAGCAAGCTCTAAAAAAAATAAAGTGTCAGTCAGTCTTAATAAATAATGACACTAAATAATAAAGTGTCAGTCAGTCTTAATAACTACAATTTATTTTGTATAACTATAAAATCATAAACAGTACCAGTCAAAAGTTTGGAAACGTTACTATTTTTAATATTTTTTGGAAGAAGTCTATTATGCTTATAAAGCTTACATTTATTTGACAAAAAACAACAACAAAAAACAAATATTATAACATGTGAATATATAGTAGTGTAATTTATTCCTGTGTATAATATTTTATCATGTAACACTGAAGACTGGATGAATGATTCTGAAAATTCAGCTTTGCATCAAAGGATTAAATTATATTTTAAAGTATATTAAAATAGAAAATCATTATTTTTATTTTTTTACATTACATTTCTTACATTATTTTAATTATATTCATGTAAAACCTTCATTTAAATGTTTATAAACCTGTTTGCACACTGGTTTTGCTGTTGTTTGTGCTTTGTTCTATAGTAAATGAAATGAATTAACCAAATACTGAGTCTGTATCTTTCGTATGCCATTGAAAAGTCTCCAAAATAGTTTTGGGCATATGAGGACAAGTTAAATTAGACCACTGCTTCTCCGCCCATATTAATTAAAACTAAAATGACCAACTGGTTACCAACACACGACTATTGATCCATGACGTTGCCACAACGTCGCAGTTACTTACTGACGACGTTACAAAGTTACGTCGTGACAACGTATCTGGGAATTTCACTTTTCCGGTTGCCACAACGTAACTGGTTACGTCGCCACGACGAAAGTTTGGTCACCAGATTACGTTGCAGTTACGTAACAGTCACGTATTTGTGTTAGCTGGGATGGAGCGGTCTCAGACTCATATTCTGACTAGAATATGAGTATGACGAAGTCAGGCTAAAAAGTTGTTGTTCATAAGTGGGGAAATGCAAGAAATTGATCGAAAAACTCTGGAAAAACGGCTTGCAAACCTATGTCTGCGGTCGGGAGGAGCCGAATGGGATAATGCTCGTGTGTGTAACGTTAGTGATCACTTCGTCAAAGGTGAGTTAATACAATTTAAGTGACTGTTTGTGTAACGTGTAACGTTTCCTAACTTTGTAAAGTCAAAGGATGTCTGTAAGATGAGGTAGTTGCTGATATCTACAGCCTCGATGGCAGGAAAATATTTCAATTCAGTTGAAAAATCGCTTCTCTTCATAACGTAAGGATCACGTCCAACATATGTTTGATTTTTTTGTTTATTTCCTTCTCTTGTAATAGCATGTAAAGTAGTACAGTACAGACTTTCCTCCATCTCGTCCATTGCGCTCTTCACTCCCTGCCCTCCATCTGAATTACGGGCGTCATAATCACGTGACTGAAACCCAGCTATATAGTTGGGAATAAAACTGTACAGTTTTTTGAATGTTCAAGTTCAAGTTCAAGACCTATATTTGTCCCTGAGGGGCGATTAGTTTTGCTGCAGTAGCCAAATAGATTAACATCCATTACACGACAACATCAACAACAATTAAAAATACACGGTCAGACAGATAAAAATAAAAATAGCAACCACAACATTTAACATTTAAATTCAACTATTGTCAATGTGCAGTCATTACCTATTCTTTAAAGAGTTAAGCAGAGAGATCGCAGAGGGAACAAAAGAGAATTTACATCTATTTGTTTTGGCTGGTGGCTGACTGAAGCGAACCAGAAGGCAGCAACTTAAATTCTACATAAGGGAGAGCGGGGCAATGTGAGACATCGGGTAATGTGAGACACCCCCTGTATCTAGTCAACAAAACACATTTGTGGTTGTGTGACCATTATGTTTTTAAGCCCATTCCATTTCCCCTTGGCCATAAAGGAGAGGAGCTCATGGTGCTGTTATAAACATGTTTTTTTTTTTTTTACAAAAATATGTTCTTTGCATGTAAAAGTAAATTTTCTTGCTGTCAACTTAATCAACTGTTGTGGTAAAGCAAATTGATTCAGGTAGAAAAATGTATATCATACATGTTGGTGAACTATTAACATATAAAACCATGTGATGATGATAGCTGAAGAGTATCCTGAATTACTAAGAGAGATCATTTTTTTCTAAAATGTGGCAGTGGGGTAAAGTGAGACAAATACTATGGGGTAAAGTGAGACATGAGGCACAAGTTAAGTTTAGTCTTAAATATATTTTAATGTAATATTACATTACATATGTTTTATTTTTTAACTCTTTCCCCGCCAGCGTTTTAAAAAAAAGTTGCCAGCCACCGCCAGGGTTTTTGACGATTTTCGCTAAATTTTAATGCTTTTAATGCCCCGCTGAATATTTTCTTCCATGAATATATGAAGATGATATATATAAAAATAAAGATCTGAGCCTCTGCTTTTAGGCAAAAAAAAGTTTTTATTTTATCTTCATTTGTTCTTTTTTTATTGCCTCTTGAACAGAGGTAGGTTTTGTCAAAAACACAACATTTTGGACAAAAAACTGAGAAAAAGGTATTTTTATCAAACAAGTACATTTAAAAGCAGAATACATTCAGATGTTGTTTCCTTCATATATAAAACTTTCCAAAATAAATTAAAAACATAAATAAATGTAAAATATATCAAATTTCCCAGGATGTAAGGGAAATGTAACTTTTGCAATAAAACTTCTGCCTCTGCCTCTCTGTGTTCTACCTGTGAATAATGAATAATTGGAATTACAATAAGGCCTAGACACACACACACACAAATACATATTACAATGTGGTAAATATGCACAAAGAGAGAAATAATTTGACAATTACACCTTCATATTTAGACAGCCACACATAAATGCCTGCACACACACATAAATATTATAATGTCATAATACAAGTATTATACGATCTATCTGCGGCACGTCCATGGCTAGAACTTTCTGTGACAACATGTGCATCTCTCTCACTGACTACTTCGTCCCGATCAGATTCAGAATTATCAAATAAAGAGTGATCGGACTCCGAGTCCATTAACCTCCAGTACTTCAGCCATATACCTCTGCATTGTCTGTCTGATACATTCTTACTACTCCACTGTTTGAGACGATTGCAATCTGTTTCTCTGATCAAAGAGTTGCGCACTCATTCAGAACATTCGCACGGGTCTTCCTTACCGTATACCACCTAAAACACGGATACCCGGAAAATTCCGTGTTTGGCGGGGATGCGTTTTTTCATTAAACCCGGAAAATTCCGTGTTTGGCGGGGAAAGAGTTAATGTCATAAACATTGTAGAAAAGCCATCATGCCAAGATAATACACCAGGAAGACAACCTGTGGCAAAACACCCCTTGAGGAGATGGAGAGTGCAGCCGCTGAGGTCAAGGAAGGAAAGTAGTCTATAAGAGCGGCTGCAAGGGATAGAATTATTGACAAGCCTGACAAGATATTGAGAAGAGGAGGTCTGTTTTAAAAATGTGGAATATTGAAGCCAAAATCTTTCAAACGCCGAGCAGCTGCAGCAGACACAGATGAACGGCTAGTGCGGTCATTGGATGTGCTGTGGCAACTGCATGAACCTGTGGAGAGGCTTAGACGAAAGAACCAATCAGGCTGCTTCGTGCCGTGGCATGTCAGAGCCATCCAGAATGGGTGTGGCCTAAGGCCCTAAGCCTTTATATTGGCCAGTTCAGCCAAAGGTAGTCAGGTTAAGTCGACTGAAGCGATCCCCTGATCAAAGCCACATACATTTTGAATGTGGAGGGGGCACGACCCACGTCCAAGCTCCCTTGTAAGAAGGCGAGTATACTCGATACTTTGCACAAATAGGGGTCTAGGCTCCGTGCAGCGCACCAGCCAGAAATTACCACCCATTTCTGAGCGTAGAGGTGTCTAGTTGACAGCGCTCTTGCCTCACAGGGATGGCAAATTAATCGGTTTGCCTGCATGAGGAGGTCTCTCCTCAGCGCCACTGCAGCGGTACCAGCATGGAGAACCATAACTGGGTCTTCTAGAGAGGGGTTATAAGTAGCACTACACACTTGCTCTCCCTGATCCATTCGATGACCTGTGGTAACATCGTGACTGGAAGGAATGCATTGAGCGAATGGCTCGGCCAATCATGGGCAAGCACACCCCTGTTCTTCTGAGGCGAAGAGGTCGACCTCTGCCTCGCTGAAAATGCTCTATATTAGCTGAACCTTTTGTGGGTGAAGAGACAATTCTCCTGGGGGAAAATTGTCTATGGATAACATATCCGCACCCTGGTTCAGGATGCTTGGCACATGTGCCGCCCTTAGGGAGCACAGGTTGTGCTGAGCCCATAAAATTCGTTTTTTGGCCATGGGGTGCAGGTTGCTTGACCTGAGAACGCCCTGGCGATTTATATTGGACACCACTGCCATGCTGTCTGTCCGGACCAGGACATGGTGGCCTTTCAAGTCAGAGAGAAAGGCTTTCAGCGATAGAGTGACTGCTCTCAACTCTAGACAGTTTATATGTAGGCATTTCTCCAGGCTTTACTATGAGACGAGTCTGCCCTCGTAAAGGGCCCTCCAACCTAGGTTGGATGTATTTGTCAAGATCACTTTTCTTCTTTTAACCACACCCATACTCACTCCTGACTGATACCTGTCGTCCACTTTCCAGGGAGCTAGATCTCTGATAAAAAGTAAGTGAATTAGTTTACCCCCAGCTGGTTCACTTTATCCCCTTGATTTCTCTGGTCTGTCTCAGTTTACCCCTAAGCTGGGGTAAAGTGAGACACAAGACCACTTTTTTAAAAACAATCATATTTTCACTGCCCTTCGTCCTGAATACATTCAGATAATTTCCATAGGTAGAAAACATCCTGAATTAATGGGAAATGTATAAATCATACTGATATATCATTTTAGCTCACTTAGAGGAGAGCAAATGTAAAAAAATGTCTCACTTTACCCCACTCTCCCCTACAAGGGATGATAACTCTCAGACATGATAGATTCTGCCTTTTTTAAGTACATCTATTGTATAGTTCAGATAGTTCCCCTTCAGGGACTACCGCTGCGTGTAATCGCAACGCCCTCAGCGTGACGCGTCTGAAGCATGAATGAAATCAGTCAATGGAGAGAATGAGCGTATGGCGAGTGACGTCATCGACCAGGAATCTATAAAAATCCCCTGAGCACACAAGCCGCCAGCTTTTGTTACTTCAGCAAGCTCTGTATGTGTCTGAAATCTATCGATTGTGTTTGTCTGTTTTAGACAGTTAGACAGAGTTTCTCACTATATATACATATATATTAAAAAACCAATATGAGCGAGCAGTATAGCTATATGTGGCTTGTTTGGGAGTGCAGCAACCCAGTCGGCTCTCGAGGGAGTCGATTTTGAGCATTGCGAGCGCTTCCCAGCTAACAAAAACACATCCCCAGAACGTCCCCTGAACGTCCACTGCGAACGTCCCCTGAACGTCTTCGTGTAGGGTTCTTTAAACGTTCTCAGGACGTCGCAGGGGACGTTTGCGGGACGTTCACAGGACGTCGCGGGGGACGTTTGCGGGACGTTCAGCAAACATTCGGGGACTTTTCAGACTTCTATAGTGAACTTTAACGTTCACTAGAAGTCTTTTTAACATATTAACTACCCAAGGAACAAACACACAACAAGGAATATCAGGAAACAAAATAATTTTATATTTATTATCAAAAAAGAGCGTGTTTGCGTGTCCGGTTGCCAGGTTCAGATGATGGTCAGTTCAACTCTGCTACTGAGCAGGACATCAGCATGGAACGATCTAGGAACACAACAAACCATTTGTCACAAAGCCAACAGTTATCTTGTTGCTGCTGAAATCACATAATTTTTCTTTTTATCAATATTTATTAACCATTAGCTAGTTTCAGCCGTGTAAGTGACGTCATCAATTAACAGTAATAAAACGTAACATTTTATGTTAAAAACATACGTTTTTAGCTGACTTCCAAGCAAAATATTTAGGCTACAAAAATATCAAAACCTCTCATCCCAGCTAACAAAAACACGTCCCCAGAACGTCCCCTGAACGTCCACTGCGAACGTCCCCTGAACGTCTTCGTGTAGGGTTCTTTAAACGTTCTCAGGACGTCGCAGGGGACGTTTGCGGGACGTTCACAGGACGTCGCGGGGGACGTTCGCGGGACGTTCACATGACGTCGCGGGGGACATTTGCGGGACGTTCAGCAAACATTCGGGGACTTTTCAGACTTCTATAGTGAACTTTAACGTTCACTAGAAGTCTTTTTAACATATTAACTACCCAAGGAACAAACACACAACAAGGAATATCAGGAAACAAAATAATTTTATTTTCATTATCAAAAAAGAGCGTGTTTGCGTGTGTCCGGTTGCCAGGTTCAGATGATGGTCAGTTCAACTCTGCTACTGAGCAGGGCATCAGCATGGAACGATCTAGGAACACAACAACCCAGATAGCAAACTGACATTGGATCAACGTGGAAATATGACATCGAAACAACGTTGATCTGACATTGTTTTGCTCATCGAATTAACGTTGAACCAATGTCATTCTTTCAAAACTAACGGAAAATCAACTTGAAATCAACGCGTTGTTTCAACGTTATGAAAGCAAACCAATTTTCGATTTTCATTTAGCTTTGAAGAATGCCGCGTCTGACGTTGGTTCAACGTTAATTCGATGAGCAAAATCAACGTTGTTTCAATGTCATGAGAGACGTTGTTTCCACGTTGATTCAATGTCAGTTTGCTATCTGAGTACGTTTTTAGCTCACTTCCAAGCAAAATATTTAGGCTACAAAAATATCAAAACCTCAGCTATAAAGTTAGCCTACCCCAGATAGCAAACTGACATTGAATCAACGTGGAAACGACGTCTCTCATGACATTGAAACAACGTTGATTCTGCTCATCGAATTAACGTTGAACCAACGTCAGACGCGGCATTCTTCAAAGCTAAATAAAAATCGAAAATTGGTTTGCTTTCATAACGTTGAAACAACGCGTTGATTTCAAGTTGATTTTCCGTTAGTTTTGAAAGAATGACGTGTCTGACGTTGGTTCAACGTTAATTCGATGAGCAAAACAATGTCAGATCAACGTTGTTTCGATGTCATATTTCCACGTTGATTCAATGTCAGTTTGCTATCTGGGACGTTAACTCTTCTGAAAACGGTTAGCATCACTAACCGAAAAAGTCCATTAATGGACACTAGCACTAGCCCATTTCTATAAAGTAAATATTAAACAGAAGCGTAAGTTACAATTAAGAGAAGTGTCAAGAACAGTCGTGTGTATTATTTGTGTGATTTTAGAGACTAAACTCACCTGAAAGCAGTGAAAACGTCCTCGGGTTACGACTGTAACCCTTGTTCCCTGAGAAGGGAACGAGAACTGCGTCCAAGTGACACTTTGGGGGAACGCCCCT
Source organism: Pimephales promelas (assembly GCF_988280905.1). Lineage (NCBI taxonomy): Eukaryota > Metazoa > Chordata > Actinopteri > Cypriniformes > Leuciscidae > Pimephales > Pimephales promelas. Next base: position 15,101,268 of record NC_142769.1, read on the forward strand.
CAGCGTAGCGTCTCTGAAGCATGAATGAAACTAAGCCAATCTCCGATTGGATCAACGTGATGACGTGATGTGTGACGACACATAGGCGGAAGCATATATAAGGAACCGGCACACACAACATGTCAGCTTCTGTGATGAAGCAAGCGCTCCCAGGCAGGGGAAGGCGTGGCCACGAGACGCAGTTCTCGTTCCCTTCTCAGGGAACAAGGGTTACAGTCGTAACCCGAGGACGTTCCCTATCGAGGGAACTCAAACTGCGTCCAAGTGACACTTTGGGGGAACGAGTACCCACTACGCCACAACGCGCCCTGCCTGTCCTGGTGTGAAGCTGCTCACAGGCACACTCAGGACGCGAGCACAAGAGAGCCGGGTGTCGACGGAATGTCTAAGCTGTAAAACCTAATGAAGGTATGTGGGGTAGCCCATCCAGCTGCATCGCAGACTTCCTGGATGGGGGCCCCTGCGAGAAGGGCCCTAGAGGATGCTATGCCTCTAGTGGAATGGGCCCTCACAGCCAAAGGTGAAGGCATACCGCGCACCTGATAAGCTGTGGAAATCGCATTGACAATCCAGTTGCTGATGGTTTGTTTTGAGGCCGGAAACCCCTTTTTGGGCGACCCGAAACATACCAGCAACTGGTCCGCCTTCCGCCATGAAGAGGACCTCTGAATATATATCCCTAGTGCTCTGACAGGGCAGAGCCTATGAAGTCTCTCCTCATCCGCCGTCAGGTGAGGTGGGGGATGAAATGCCTGCAGAACCGTAGGCCGTGCCACATTAGATGGCACCTTAGGCAGATAGCCAGGCCTAGGGTGAAGGATGGCCTTAATGTTGCCTGGAGCAAACTCCAGGCACTCGTTAGATATGGAGAGCGCCTGAAGATCTCCCACCCTCCTCAGAGAAGTGATGGCCAACAGAAAAGCGACCTTCAGCGTTAGGTTCTTGGCCTCAGCCGACTCCAGTGGCTCGAAGGGGGCCTCAGCCAATCCTTCTAGAACTACTGCCAGGTCCCAAGGGGGAACCCTGGTACGAGCCGCAGGTCTCATCCTCCAAGCTCCACGGAGGAAACGTACGATCAATTGGTGTCTCCCCAGAGACCCATCACCCAACGGAGCGTGGAAAGCCGCAATGGCAGCCACGTACACCTTGAGCGTGGACGGGGTAAGACCAGAGGAGAAGCGATCTTGGAGGAACTCCAGCACTGAAGCCACTGGGCAGTTAACTGGGTCAACCTCACGCCTCCTACACCAATCAATAAACACATTCCACTTTAAACCATACAGTTTCCTCGTGGAGGGAGCTCTAGAGCTGAGTATGGTCTCCACTACTCCAGCTGACAGGCCGGCCTCTAGGTACTGTGCCCCCTCAGGGGCCAGACCCACAGTTTCCATAACTCCGGCCGAGGGTGAAATATTGAGCCCCCCGCCTGTGTCAGCAGGTCCCTCCTGAGGGGAATCTCCCACGGAGGGCCGTCTAGGAGCAATATTATGTCCGAGAACCATACTCGGGCCGGCCACAACGGGGCTACCAACAGTAGACTGATCCCGTCGCGACGGACCCTTTCCAGAACTCCCGGGAGCAGAGCGATCGGGGGAAATGCATACAGACGCGGCCTCGGCCACGTCTGCACCATAGCAGCCACCACTGGGGCTGGAGGGGTGAGGGAAAACCACAGCGGACAGTGGGTCGTCTCTCGAGACGCAAACAGGTCCACTTCCACAGGGCCGAACCTCTGACATATCGACTCCACCACCTCGGGGTGAAGTCTCCAATCCCCGGGCCTCAGCCCCTGTCTCGACAGGACGTCTGCTCCCTGATTTAGACTTCCCGGGATGTATGTTGCTCTCAGAGACAACAGTTTCCCCTGGGACCACAGGAGGATCTGATGCGCCAGTCTGCATAGAGGGCGAGACCTCAGGCCCCCCTGATGGTTTATATAGGCCACCACTGACATGCTGTCTGACCTCACGAGGACGTGATGACCTCTGAGGTCCGGCAGGAAGCTCCTCAGAGCCCGGGAGACCGCCAACATTTCCAGGCAGTTTATGTGCCAGGAGGAATGATGGTCCCGCCATAGGCCTGTCGTGAAGCGGCCGTCCATGACCGCGCCCCAGCCCGTGAGGGAAGCGTCTGTCGAAACGGTTTTCCGGCGACATGGCGCTCCCAACACTGGACCTTGGGACAAGAACCAAGCTTTCTTCCACATAACCAGAGAACGAAGGCATCTGCGCGTAACTCTGATTGTGCGGAACGGGTTTCCCCTCGGGGAGAACCCCTTGGTTTTTAACCACCACTGGAGGGCCTTCATGTGCAGCAGGCCAAATGGAATGATGTTGGACGCTGCTGCCATGAGTCCCAGCACTCTCTGGAAATGCTTGACAGTGACGGCTTGGCCTAGCTTTATCCCAGCCACTGTGGCCAGAATGGACTCGACTCGCGCAGGCGACAATCGTGCCCGCATTACGACCGAATCCCATACCACTCCCAGGAACGTAGTCCTTTGGGCTGGTATCAACACGCTCTTCTTCGTGTTTAGTCTCAACCCCAGTTTCTGGATGTGGGCAAGAACAACATCTCGATGCTGAACCGCCAGCTCTTGAGACTGGGCCAAAATCAGCCAGTCGTCTATATAGTTGAGCACCCTGATGCCCTGGAGCCTCAGAGGTGCTAGAGCTACATCCATACATTTGGTGAATGTGCGGGGAGAGAGAGCTAGGCCGAATGGAAGAACCCGATATTGGTACGCTTCGCCCCCGAAAGCGAACCTCAGGAACTTCCTGTGGGATGGAAGGATGGATATATGAAAGTATGCGTCCTTCAGATCTATCGTGACGAACCAATCCTCGGATTGGATCTGACTCACGATCATGGGAATAGTGAGCATCTTGAACCTGAATCTCCTCAGAGAGCGGTTCAGATATCTGAGATCTATGATCGGACGCAACCCCCCATCTTTTTTGGGAACTATAAAGTAGCGGCTGTAAAACCCGGACTCCCTGTCTAGTGGAGGAATATGCTCTATGGCCCCCTTTGCCAGCAGGGAGTTTACTTCCTGTTCCAATACCCGACCCTGCGTCGGGTTGACTACAGTCCAGACCACCCCGTTGAATCTGGGTGGGTGGAACCCGAACTGCAGCCTGTACCCGTATTGTATCGTGCGCAGCGCCCACGGGGAAATATTCGCTAGATTTTTCCATGCATCGAAATATTTCGCCAAGGGAACCAGGCTCTCGAGCCTGGTTTCGGGTATTAATCGGGATTCGTTCTCGACCGCCTGAAACGAATCTCCGGCAGGACTGGACCGAAAACGATTCTCGATGGGCGAACGCAATCGCTGCCCGTCCGCAGGCTCGTGGGGCGGACAAAGCAGCTTGCGATCGCTGGAAACCGATGCGTCCCGAAACGTACTTGACGGCGGGAGAACAACATCGATTTCCTGCAGGCTCCGCGAGGGAGACGACCTCAGTCGCTCCATCACGGGTGGGGCCGCCCGCAGAGATCCTAGCACTGCTAGGACCTCTTAGATGTTTTCTTAGCCTGCAGGACGGCCCTCAGGTCGCCCTGCTTGGCTTGCGGCTTAGATTGAGAGCGCCGTCTATGCCCCCAAGCTCCTTGAGGGGGGGCTCTAGACGCGACGCTCTCTCTCTGAACCTGCCTGTAGGTGGAGGAGCTGGTAGCTGGCTGAGGCTGCGACTGCCCACTGGGGGCAGACTTCCCGGATACTGAGCGACGAGGGAGAAATTGTTTGAAGGCCGCTGATTGATTTTTCGCCTCCTGAAACCTGTCGACAACGGTATTAACAGCGTCGCCGAACAGGCCAGAAGGCGAAATCGGGGCATCAAGGAGGAAAGCCCTGTCTTTCTCCCTGATGCCCGTCAGATTTAACCATAAATGTCTCTCCGAGACCACCATTGCCGCCATGGAGCGACCGACAGCGCGGGCCGTCTCTTTGGTGACTCGGAGAGACAAATCAGCGACCTTCCTCAACTCCGCCACATCCTCCGGAGTTGGTCCCTCGCCCTCATCAATATCCTTAAGAAGGTCGGCCTGGTACGCTTGGAGAAGCGCCATGGTGTGAAGACTCGCACCAGCCCGACCCGCAGCCATATATGCCCTGCCCACCAGTGAAGATGTTTCTCTGCATGGCTTGGTGGGCAGCACCGGGGCTTTAAAGGATGATGCCGACTCAGGTGATAAATAATTAGCCAAAGGCTGTTCAACCCGCGGCATCATCCCATAACCATTCTCTCGTGCCCCCATGATATTACTATATTTTAATATAGTGGGATTGGAAACACGAGAAGAATGGGGTTTCTTCCACGATTTACACACCTCAGTATGCAAATCGGGAAAAAACGGTAAGCCCCGATGATGAGGTTGTTCCCTGTGCTGCAGGAAGCGCTCATCTAATTTGCTTTTAACTTGCACTTCCTGCTTTTCTTGTGGCCAATCGATCTTTAAATGAGCCACTGCACGGGAAACAACCTCTACCAGCTCCTCATATGCGGGGACACGGGGTGGCGAGTCATCCCCGAAGTCCCCGCCCCCTTCGATGCTGAGCACGTCCACCTCCTCGGAAGCAGACAGCTCAAGCATCGGATCCTCGACTCGCGCAGAAGAAGCCGCCGAGCGGGCTTCTGCGCGAGGCTCGAGAGCATCGGAACTGTCCGATGAATCCCGAGAAGGTGCCTCAGCAGCCTCGGGATCCCCAGACAGATCCATTTGCGAGCCCCATGAAGAGCGTCGCCGCGCCGCCTCGGCGGACGCGGGTCCCGCACCACGGGGCTCACGAGGCTGACCCTCTTCATTGAAAAGGGCCAGCCGGGAACGCAGCACGCGGAGCGGTAAAGCCTCACAATGCTCGCAAGCAGCTCCCTCGAGAGCTGCCTGCGCGTGCTGCATTCCCAGACAATGTGTACACAGTTGGTGTGTGTCCCCGCCCGTGATGTAGCGAGGGCAAGGGTGCACACACCGCCTGAAATTCACACTCGCCATTATTTAGATTTTAGGGAGATATGCTTAGACAGACAAACAATAAATAAGACTGACAGTCACAGAGAGCGCTTAGCTGAAGAACAGAAAGCTGACATGTTGTGTGTGCCGGTTCCTTATATATGCTTCCGCCTATGTGTCGTCACACATCACGTCATCACGTTGATCCAATCGGAGATTGGCTTAGTTTCATTCATGCTTCAGAGACGCTACGCTGAGGGGCGTTCCCCCAAAGTGTCACTTGGACGCAGTTTGAGTTCCCTCGATAGGGAACAGGGAGAGTACGAGTTTGTCTGCACTGCATACACTGGTGACGCTCCGTTTCCATGGCAACTCAACTTCACGCGCATGCCGGTTAATCTAAAACTTATTTTGAAGTTATGACCCGTTCCTAGGTGCAAATTATCACTCCGGGACAATGGCACTTTTAATTCAGATTTTTTTTTATTATTGTTTTTGCGAACACTCAAGCCTCATATCATATTTGAACATGTGCTAAAAATGCTCATAGGCAGTATTTTTTATACCACCAACACTTCTTATGTTTTCATGGTTTATTTGCACTAGCCATAATGTCAAAGTGTAAAGTCCACGTCCTCGGAATGTCCCCCAGCGAACGTTACCCAGACAGCAAACTGACATTGAATCAACATGGAAACGACGTCTCTCATGACATTGAAACAACGTTGATTTTGCTCATCGAATTAACGTTGAACCAACGTCAGACGCGGCATTCTTCAAAGCTAAATGAAAATCGAAAATTGGTTTGCTTTCATAACGTTGAAACAACGCGTTGATTTCAAGTTGATTTTCCGTTAGTTTTGAAAGAATGACACGCCTGACGTTGGGTTCAACGTTAATTCGATGAGCAAAACAATGTCAGATCAACGTTGTTTCGATGTCATATTTCCACGTTGATTCAATGTCAGTTTGCTATCTGGGTATGAACCAAATGCGGACGTCCTCCGAACGTCCCCCAGCGAACGTTATAAACCGGACCAAATGCGGACGTCCTCGGAAGTCCCCCAGCGAACGTTATGAACCGGACCAAATGCGGACGCCCTCGGAATGTCCCCCAGCGAACGTTATAAACCGGACCAAATGCGGACGTCCTCCGAACATCCCCCAGCGAACGTTATGAATCGGACCAGATCCGGACCTAATTGGACGTTCGCAACGTCCGGAGGACGTCCCTTGTTCGCTGGGTTTCCTCCTTTCCTCTGCGAACTCTGCGCTCGTGGCGATCGCTCTTCGAGGAGAGCGGTATGCTGCGAGGCAAGGCTCGGGTCCCGCTTCTGTTGAGGCAGAGCGGCGGCGCTTGTCTTGGGGTTCGCAGTTGGATCTCACCGGCGATGTTGAGAATGGGCCCCGCCCTATCTCGGCTTTCTCCGGCGGGATCCGTGCCTCTCACCCGGTGGAAGCACGCGCTGCGGCGGTTACTTCTGACTGTGTAGAGGCACGTGATGATGTTGAATTGAGATTATCCAGTTCTGAGGAGGTGGATGTCGAAAGTTTTGCATCAGAGGAAACTAGTTTGTCACAGTCAGTGGTGGAATGTAACGAAATACTTTGTTACTTTACTTTTTCCACTTTTCACGTATCTTTACTTTTCTTAAGTAGAATAAATAGTGCATACTTTTTACTTTTACTTCGTTACATTTTGCAGCAATTATTCTACTTTCTACTCCACTACATTTCTACAACTTCTGTTACTTTTTCATTACATTTTCTGATCAGTTTTTCCCCTGCCAAAACGTAATCTGACCGTCTGTTCGTTGCACGTTTGTCTCACCAGTGACGTTTGGTTGCCATAGATATATCAACCCGGTCACACTAAATGCGTCTCGCACGTGTAGCAGGTCGATTTAGTCATTTGAGTTTATTTCATATATTTTGTCTGATGTGCAAAGAGAACCCAGATAGCAAACTGACATTGAATCAACGTGGAAATATGACATCGAAACAACGTTGATCTAACATTGTTTTGCTCATCGAATTAACGTTGAACCAACGTCAGACACGTCATTCTTTCAAAACTAACGGAAAATCAACTTGAAATCAATGCGTTGTTTCAACGTTATGAAAGCAAACCAATTTTCGATTTCATTTAGCTTTGAAGAATGCCGCGTCTGACGTTGGTTCAACGTTAATTCGATGAGCAAATCAACGTTGTTTCAATGTCATGAGAGACGTCGTTTCCATGTTGATTCAATGTCAGTTTGCTGTCTGGGAATGCTGTTTGAACTGTTAACTTCAGCAAAACTTGTTCAAACGTATTGTCTTCAATAGTTCCGATCTGGAGTTCCTATCAATTGTTGTAGTGGGGACCTTAATTAGTGAGACACAGAAGGAAGTTGTATTGCTTTTCCTTAAGCATTCGCGCGCAGATGCCTAGCGCGTGCGCTCGGAGAAGCAGAGGTAGTTTTTCTCTCCCACACTTATCTTGCATTTACTAATTTCTTGTGATATAATCACTATATTTATGACGTCAAAGTGTTGATAAGAGCTTATATCATATTGTGTATTAGTGTGATAAGCTGATTTTCGCTTTGAAATGGTTTTTCTACTGTGTTAAAATGAGCTTAATTTTCTTCACGTGCATCTTTCAATGCAGGAGTAAGAGAGTAGATCTTCCAATGACTGTGTACTAATTACTGACTCACTACTCTGTTAAAGGTATGTTGTTTCAATTTGTGATTATTAATTTGACTGTTTATTATGTGATTTGTGAATTTAATTTGATAATTGCGTATATTAGTGTGTTAAAGGCTGTTGTCATACTAATTGCCTTGAAGTGTATTTCCATTCAATAAGGCAGTGGTTGTGGAAACACTTTATTATACACACGTTAATTCAGCAATCAAAATCTTATGCATTTAAGAGTTCACAGTACATTTATGAGTACATTTTTGGGAATATACAGCATATTAGTATGTTATTTTTTTCAAATATGTTCTGTTTATGTTTTCTTTGTGTACAATCTTATGTGGGGTAAATTAGCATCTACTGTATATTTACACATTGAATGTGAGTGATATTGCTTTTCCTTAAAGGGTTAGTTCACCCAAAAATGAAAATTAAGTCATTAATTACTCACCCCCATGCTGTACCAACCCCGTAAGACCTTCGTTCGTCTTCGGAACACAAATGAAGATATTTTTGATTAAATTTGAGAGCTGTATAACTACCACATTGGCTCCTAAAGGACTGCCTCTTGACGGCCCAGAAAGTCAATGAAGAAAATGTTTAAATATCCCAAGTGACTACCGTGGCTCAACTATATGTTTATCAAGCGACGCGAATACTTTTTGTGCGAAAAAACAAACAAAAATAACGAGTTTATTCGACTATTTCTTTTCTTCCTTGTAGGCCAGAACGAGACTTCCTTAGATTTCCACGACGCATGCGCGAGAATTGCGATCTGAAGTGGTGTAAGCTGGTGTAAGCAGATCGCAATTCTCGCGCATGCGTCGTGGAAATCTAAGGAAGTCTCGTTCTGAGGAGTAAGAGAGTAGATCTTCCAATGACTGTGTACTAATTACTGACTCACTACTCTGTTAAAGGTGAATAAATTGCACGTGTCCACCCCATTCTTCGTGTGGTCGTGTTTCTGTCCGGAGGTTACCATTTGAAGTCTGCTACATAAAACTGGTGCCGTGACCCGGATGAGAGTGAGGTTTAGGGGGGTGAGTGTAACGGAGGCCAGCTAGTAGTTGCTGTGTGAGTAAACCTCACTCCCCGATCTCAATAGGCGCTCTAGCGACAGACGCTAGAGGCTGCAGTCTTTAGCCTCCTTGTTAGAGCGCCTGACTCTCTCGCCGGAGACCCGGGTTCGAGGCCCGCTCGGAGCGGGGCGAATAGGACCCGGGTGTGAGGGGTTACATTGGTGCCGTGACCCGGATTCGAACCGGGGTTGCTGTGGCCGATCGCCGGGGTCAAGCAGTGTGCTGTGACGTGTACATGCTGTTCCGCGTGGCCAGAGGATCTACGCAGCGGATATTCAAGTGACGTTATTCGGACATTCATACACATGCTCACCTGTCCAACGTGAAGTTCCTCTTAATTCCAGACTGTGTCTTACACTTTACACGCGTGTTACTCGCAGCATGACACTCATATTCACGTTCCAGTAGAGACTGATATTTCTATAAGTTTTATATTTTCATTGAGTGTTTTGCATTCCTGTAACCATTCCATATTTACACATTTTAAAAATTTGTGCGAATTTAGTTGGGTTTAAATTCTGTCGCATCAATCAGAATGGCCGGAAGAGGTCGAGACACTTCTGATTTATTCACTCCATTTGGTGGGAGGGGTAGAGGTTTGTATAGTGTAAGAGAGAGTACAGGGTCCCAACCAAAGTCGTTATTCCCAAGTACTTTGTCAGAGCCAGAAGTAAATTCTCAACCAGAAATGGCACAGCCAACATGTTCCACTCCTTCTGATCCCAACCCCAATGTTACACAGCAGCTACGAGAATTAATAGGAGAGTTGGGCAGTCAAATTGGTGAGTCCATAATCAGCCATTTGTTAGCCAGTCAGACAGTAGTCAACCAGTTACCCACAAGTTCATCAGAGCTGACTGAGAATGTGCTCCCACCTGAGCCCCCCAAAGTCAACTTTATAGTGAGGTCTGACATCAAAGAACCACCCATGTTCAAGGGAGACATGAGTGACAAGTATACAGTCCAAGAGTGGATAGATGTAATGGAGCTGTACTTGCAGAAGAGCAGTTGTGCCGAAGCAGAGAAAGCAGACACAGTGGTGAGTCACCTCCTAGGAAGGGCTAAAAATATAATCAAAGTGGGACTTAAAAGCACAGCTTCCTCTAGTCCGGCTAGTGTTGAGAAGATTTATGACATGTTGAGACACTACTTTAGTGATCACCCTGTGTCACTTCTGCCATTGGTGGATTTCTATGCAACACAGCCTAAAGCTAAGGAAAGCCCTGTAGACTATTGGGTGAGACTGAACTCCGCAGCTAAACGAGACAATGGTCATTTAGAACGTAGCGGTGGTAATATGGAGAACATGAGTGCAGAAATGGCTATGATGTTCATACGAAACTGCCCTGACCCCGAACTGTCCAGTGTGTTTAAATACAGACCTATGAGCAAATGGTCAGTCGAAGAGATACAGGAGGCTATTGATGAACATCAGAGGGAAAGTCAGTCTTGTAGAATCCCCAGAGCAGTCATGCCCCGCACCTTGCAAGTATCATCGGCTACCGCAGTCCCCAGCACTGAAGTCGTAGAAAGGAAAACCACCACCATCAATGCCGCAGCATGCATTCCAAGTAGCCCTCCTAAGACAGGTGATTCAGTCAATCCTGATGCATTAGAACGTGTCCTCAGCATGTTAGAGAGAGTGCTTGAACGGACTAGTCAGCCGGTACATGGTCCCTCAAGGCCCTTCCAAACACATGGAGCTCGCATTCTGTCTTGTCGTATCTGTGGGGACACCTCACACTCCACTCGCTCACACTGCATGCGAGAGAAATGGTGCCTTGTCTGCATGAGGGTTGGACACCAGCGTAAAGACTGTCCTAATGTTAAGGAACCAGCTGCTCAGACAAACATGGCGTTTCACGCTCAGGGAAACTATTCTGCTCGCATGGGGAGGGGACTATGTGAGCGGGGAAAGCGAAACCCTCTGCAGTAAAGATGATATTTTGATGTATGAAGAAAGCTGCAAAGCAGTTCCTGATAAAAGTGTTCTATATCAAAATGTGATGAAGTTGGAAAGAGCCGACAGCCTGTTTTACACCGATGTCGTTGTCTCAGCGGCCCAAGTTACATTACGTGCCCTGCTCGACAGTGGGTCCATGGCCTGTACCATGAATGTGGAGGCCGAACGCAAGTTGAAGAATTCAGGACTCGTACTTACACCCAGTGAAATACAACCCGATGTCGTCCTTGTTGGTTGCGGTGGTGTCAGCATTCAGCCTGAGAGTATTTACCAGCTGGAAATGGAAGTGTATGGACATGCAGTTAGTGTTCCCACTCTTGTCGTTCCTGGTCAGCGAGACGAAATGATCCTGGGCACTAATGTTATCAAGTATATCATCAGCCAGATGAAGAGTACACACGGATATTGGCGTGTCCTAAATCGGCCTGAGAGTTCAGGAAATGAAGATATTATGCAGTTCTTGGACATGTTGTCCGGCCTCCACAGGTGGAAAGGCACTGAAATGCCCAGCAAGATAGGAACGGCTAAACTCACCCAATCTGTAGTGCTGTGTCCTCAGCAAGAACACCTCGTCTGGGGACGACTACCGGTTACTGCACCTGTTTCTGAGGGAAGTGCTGTCCTTGTTGAACCTGCAAAGTCACAGCCACATAAGAATATTGTCATTGGTCGGGTGGTAGCATCCATGAGTGATGACAGATGGGTACCAGTCAAGGTGCTGAATGCTACAGACAAGCCCATAACATTGCAGAGGAACACCAAGTTGGCTGATGTATTCCCTTGTGTAGCATTGGAGGACTTGGACACTGGTCCTGGGCATCTAGCCGATCATGAGCTGAAAGTCATGAACCAAACCACAGGTGTTTCAGTCGGGGACAGTAGGCTCACTGATTCTAATTTCTGTGACAGATTGAGCAAAATCGTTCTTAGCGACCTTGATGTTGAGTCTTGTGAAGTGTCACCGCACTGGAAGGAACAACTTGTGCAGCTGATATGCAAATATGAGGATGTGTTCTCAAAGAATAAACTAGACTGCAGCAAAGCGAAGGGTTTCTCTCACTGAATACATCTTGCAGATAGTCGCCCCTTTAGACTGCCTTACCGACGGGTGCCACCAGCACATTACCACAAGCTCAGACATGTTCTTTCAGAGATGGAGGAGCTGGAGATCATCCGTAAATCCTCTAGTGAGTGGGCCTCCCCGTTGGTGCTTGTCTGGAAGAAAAGCGGAGATTTACGCATTTGTGTCGACTACCGATGGCTGAATGCTCGCACCACTAAAGATGCCCATCCTTTGCCACACCAGGCAGATTGTCTAGCTGCGCTTGGCGGCAATGCGATATTCAGTGCTATGGATCTTACCTCAGGATTCTACAATATAGAGATGGCGGAGGAAGATAAAACATTCACTGCGTTTACAACACCTATGGGACTCTACGAGTTCAACCGGCTCCCTCAAGGTTTGTGCAACAGTCCTGCAAGCTTTATGCGTCTCATGATGGGCATATTTGGAGACCAGAACTTTCTTACCCTACTATGTTACCTAGACGATCTCTTAGTATTTGCACCAAATGAGAGCGTGATGATGGAGAGGCTTGAGCTGGTGTTTAGCCGCCTGAGAACCCATGGCCTGAAACTTGCCCCAAAGAAATGCCATCTGTTACGTCGGAGTGTACGGTTCCTGGGTCATGTGATTGACGAGAGAGGGGTATCGGCTGACCCCGACAAAGTTCAAGCCATTACAGCAGTAACCGAAACTGACCTTATGATGGAAGATGGGGTTACGCCGTCTCAAAAGAAGATAAGGTCTTTCCTGGGTATGGTCATGTTTTACCAGCGATTCATACAGAACTGCTCTAGCATAGCTAAACCCTTGTTCGCACTGACTGCTGCACCGAGGGGACAAAAGAACAATAGAATAAAGTCATCTGCCTTCAGGAAGCTGAACCCGAGCGATTGGAAGACGGAACAGCGTGATTCCTTCAATCAGCTAAAGTCAGCCCTTTTGGAGTCTGTGGTTCTTGCGCACCCGGACTTCAACCATCCCTTCATCCTGTCAACAGACGCCTCTTTGGATGGATTGGGCGCTGTACTTTCTCAAGTCCCAGAGGGGGAAACTAGAGCACGTCCTGTCGCTTTCGCTAGTAAGGCTTTCACGTGCCCAAAGCAATTATCCTGCTCATCGTCTGGAATTTCTGGCTTTAAAGTGGTCTGTCTGTGACAAATTCAGCCACTGGCTGAAGGGCCATTCCTTCGCCGTCTGGACGGATAACAATCCGTTAACTTACATCTTAACGAAGCCAAAACTCGATGCATGTGAGCAGAGGTGGGTCGCCAAGTTGGCACCATACAACTTTAGTATCCAGTACATCCCGGGAAGAAGAATGTGGTGGCAGATGCCATGAGTCGACAACCTTTTGTCCAAGAACGTGCAAGTCAGAGGTTGGTAACGGAACCTTACGCAAGATTGTTAGAGGAGGCCAATTACTTTAAAGAAGATGTAGTACAGCATGCTTTCAGAATCAGTGCTAAGTGTCAGTCTGTTGAACCTCCATCCTCTGACCAAGGGTAAGATGGTTTCTCATGCTCCTCAGATGAAGTGTCGGCCATACTGATGAACCAGGTAGAGTGGAATGCAGGACCAAAGGGAGAAGTGTATTATTGGCTGACTCAGGATGTGCACAATTTGGTTCCAGCTGGTCAAAGTGCGCTGCCGGTATTTACACTGGAAGAGCTTCAGGATAAACAGTCAGAAGATTCTGTTTTGGCTCGAGTTCTTTCTTATGTTTCCCGTGGCAGGAGGCCATCAAGACGTGAGAGGACAAAAGATTCGTTAAAGATCCTGAAGATTCTTAAACAGTGGGAGAGATTGAAATTGTTGGATGGGGTTTTGTACCATGTGTGCAAAGATCAGCTGACAAGAAGGAAACGTTGGCAGTACGTCGTCCCAGCTTCACTTACCCAACAAGTCCTGCAAGGAGTACATGACGATGCTGGTCACCAGGGCCAGGCCAGAACACTTCATCTGGCTAGAGAAAGATTCTTTTGGGTGGGTATGGAGCGAGATGTCAGAGATTATGTTAGATGCTGCAAGCGCTGCGTGGTGAGCAAGACACCTGAGCCAGAAGCAAGAGCCCCGCTTACGAGTGTTAAAACTACCAGGCCTCTAGAGCTGGTGTGTTTAGACTTTTGGTCTGCAGAGGATTGCAGAGGTGGAAGTGTTGATGTATTGGTGATAACAGACCATTTCACCAAGATGGCACATGCCTTTGCATGCAAGAACCAATCAGCCAAGCAAGTAGCTCGCCAACTGTGGGACAGATATTTCTGCATCTATGGATTCCCCGAGAGGATCCATTCAGATCAGGGTGCAAACTTCGAGAGTGAATTGATCCAGGAGTTGATGCAGATTGCAGGTGTCAAGAGATCAAGGACAACGGCTTATCATCCAATGGGGAATGGTCACACTGAGCGGTTTAACCGCACTCTAGGCAGTATGATACGAGCCTTACCCCCAAGAGTTAAGCTAAATTGGCCACAGATGTTACAAATGCTGACGTTCAGTTATAACTGCACTGCTCATGATGATTCATGAGCAGTGCAGTTATAACTGAACGTCAGCATTTGTAACATCATTTGTAACAGGTTACGCACCATTCTATCTAATGTATGGAAGGATCCCTCGCCTGCCAATTGATGTTATGTTCCATAGTGTTGGAAAAGATGACAACATCACAGACTATGGAAGCTATGTTGCAAAAATGAGAGATGATCTCAAGGAGGCTCTTAACCTTGCTCAGTCTAATGCTATTGCAAGTCAGCAACGACAAACTGAATTCTACAATAGGAGGGTAAAGGGATGCGACATCGAGGAAGGAGACAGGGTGCTGTTAGCCAACAAGGGTGAACGAGGACGGAGAAAACTGGCTGATAAGTGGGAATCTGTGCCCTATGCAGTGGTTTCTAAAGACCCCAGATGCCACACGTATCGTGTTCAGAATATCAGTACGGGTCAAGAGAAGGTAGTACACCGAAACCTTATGTTGCAAGCCAACTTTCTGCCCCTTTCTGAGGAAGGAGAAAATGAAGATGAGTCTCCAGGACGACTCACTAACCAGCCAGGAGCAGTCAGATGAGGCTTTGACACAGAATTCTGCACTGGGCAGCGGCCTTCCTGAAACAGAGCGTACTGCTGAATGGGTGGCTTCATTATATTACCTGTCACAGATGATTCAGTGGATGTGCCATTAGATGCAGGAGAACAGGAGAATGTAACGGATCCTGGAAAGCCTGAGACGACCGACGACCTGGATACAGGGTCTGGAATGAATTGTCTTCAGTCCGACTCACGAGTCATCCCATCAAGGCCAAAAGACTCTCAGGACAGAGTATGTACGGCTGATAGAATGCCCAGTGATAAAGATCAGTTGAGATCCACCAGCACACTGTCCATTTCTAGCGCACCCCCAAATGTGTCTGAAATAGTGACCCAGGTCCGAACACGGGTTGGAAGGTTAGTTAGACCTGTGAACAGACTGATACAAAATATGACTCAGAGAACAAGTCACAACGCAGTCAAAGAGTCCCTTGTATATTAAATGGATTTAAGCTATATGGGCCTAGCTATAAGAATGTGGGGCAATGGAAAAAGGTGATTTAAGTCATATTGAGTGGTGTATAAGGCACCTCTTTAGCAAGAGTATATTTGAGAGCCTGATCAACTTTCTTTTATTCTCTTTACTGTGAATGTCAGGTAACATGTATGTTGTATGACAAGATTGTCTCTTTTTCAGTGGCAAACTAATTGCCTTACTGTCTCCTTATTCAGTTGAAAAAAAGGTTAAGCTCAAGTTTTGTGAAGTTAAGGGGGGAGTATGTAGCAGGTCGATTTAGTCATTTGAGTTTATTTCATATATTTTGTCTGATGTGCAAAGAGAATGCTGTTTGAACTGTTAACTTCAGCAAAACTTGTTCAAATGTATTGTCTTCAATAGTTCCGATCTGGAGTTCCTATCAATTGTTGTAGTGGGGACCTTAATTAGTGAGACAAAGGAGGAAGTTATATTGCTTTTCCTTAAGCATTCGCGCGCAGATGCCTAGCGCGTGCGCTCGGAGAAGCAGAGGTAGTTTTTCTCTCTCACACTTATCTTGCATTTACTAATTTCTTGTGATATAATCACTATATTTATGATGTCAAAGTGTTGATAAGAGCTTATATCATATTGTGTATTAGTGTGATAAGCTGATTTTCGCTTTGAAATGATTTTTCTACTGTGTTAAAATGAGCTTAATTTTCTTCACGTGCATCTTTCAATGCAGGAGTAAGAGAGTAGATCAGGGCTATTCAATTAGCTTCATTCGAGGGCCGCATTATTAAATCAAAAGGTTGAGCTGGGCCGGTGGGTTTAGCTTATTTATTGACACATACTGTAACAGTATCAATAAGTAAGCTAAAGTAAAAAAAAAAAGGTTTTGCATTTACTAGGAAATGTTGTACCCAACAGTATGCAGACCATAAGAAATAACTTTTTTACAGCTATATACAAATATATTGAATTATACAATATCATAGCTATTGGTAAGAATTATTTTATTAATAATTATTATAGGCTTAAATTAAAATATCCTGACAGTGAGACTTGTGGCTCACTACCACTGTATAAAAAATGTCTAAACAGGTAAACAATTATACACAGAATGAATTATATATTCTTCTACCCCCCTAATAAATCTAATCCAAAATAAATGACTAACATAGTATTCAATATAAATATTCCACATTTCTGGTACAGTCATGGTAAATGTTTGTAAGGGTGGTGATTATGGCATTTATAGTATTCTAACTTTGTTCATGTTTCTGCTATTTACCTCATCAGTAGTGTTGGGAATGTTAAGGCTGTTTCATCCGATTTAAAACTAGTTAAAATCCTTGAGTGATTTGTGGTTTGTAACAGAGAGGAGTGTCCGATTGAAACGTTTCTCAATGGATGTCGCAACGCTGTTTAATAATAGTGTCCGGGACCGGGAGTAAACGCGACTCCTTTAAGCTTTGCGTTCCGTTATCCACTGGCCCGTGATGCCTAGTTCAAAGTAAACTAGTGAAACAACTGAAACCAGCGCTATTTTGTTCTCTATTTGTTCTTACTGACCGAGACAGAACGGAGTGACAGAACGGTCTGAACGAATCCGAATCGTTTCCGACTGTTATGCACGCGCGTTTGGCCAATTCATGAAAAGGAAATAGGAATCGAACCAACGAATGATTATCGCTGGTTCAGTCGACACCCGACAGAAATACGGGACACACATAATAACTGCTGAAATACTCTGACTGAAAACGTTTCTCTCAGGTCAGTTGGAGCGCTCATACACACATTGCGTATAGTCATCCAGCTGCACGCGCCACTGCGGCCACGCGCATATCAAACCAAATTTAGCCGCACCACCAGAAAATAGGAGGGGGAGGTTGGAGTGGTCTCGGGCCGCATGGAGATGATTGGCGGGCCGCACTTGGCCCGCAGGCCGCCAATTGAATAGCCCTGGAGTAGATCTTCCAATGACTGTGTACTAATTACTGACTCACCCCAGATAGCAAACTGACATTGAATCAACGTGGAAATATGACATCGAAACAACGTTGATCTGACATGGTTTTGCTCATCGAATTAACGTTGAACCAACGTCAGATGCGTCATTCTTTCAAAACTAACGGAAAATCAACTTGAAATCAACGCGTTGTTTCAACGTTATGAAAGCAAAACAATTTTCGATTTCATTTAGCTTTGAAGAATGCCGCGTCTGACATTGGTTCAACGTTAATTCGATGAGCAAATCAACGTTGTTTCAATGTCATGAGAGACGTCGTTTCCACGTTGATTCAATGTCAGTTTGCTGTCTGGGACTACTCTGTTAAAGGTATGTTGTTTCAATTTGTGATTATTAATTTGACTGTTTATTATGTGATTTGTGAATTTAATTTGATAATTGTGTATATTAGTGTGTTAAAGGCTGTTGTCATACTAATTGCCTTGAAGTGTATTTCCATTCAATAAGGCAGTGGTTGTGGAAACACTTTATTATACACACGTTAATTCAGCAATCAAAATCTTATGCATTTAAGAGTTCACAGTACATTTATGAGTACATTTTTGGGAATATACAGCATATTAGTATGTTATTTTTTTCAAATATGTTCTGTTTATGTTTTCTTTGTGTACAATCTTATGTGGGGTAAATTAGCATCTATATTTACACATTGAATGTGAGTGATATTGCTTTTCCTTAAGCATTCGCGGGCAGATGCCTAGCGCGTGCGCTCGGAGAAGCAGAGGAGTAGGAGAGTAGATCTTCCAATGACTGTGTACTAATTACTGACTCACTACTCTGTTAAAGGTGAATAAATTGCACGTGTCCACCCCATTCTTCGTGTGGTCGTGTTTCTGTCCGGAGGTTACAATTTGAAATCTGCTACACACGCAGTGTGTTTATCGTGCAATTTATACGCGAAAATTTGTTTTTATGTGCATAGGAAATGCACCGTGTGTAATATACGTTTGATTAGGATTATGGCAAGCCAAGAGGTTCAGAATTACACCATAAATGAATTGCGTTTACTGCCAAACATAGTTATTAATATATAGTAAGGATAAGCATGGTGTGCAAATCGCCTAATTGGCTTTATGCACAGCTGCACTACTTCCTGAATTTCAGCCAGCTCCTTGTTTCCTGTCCATTATTGACCAAATTGATTAATTCGGGTGTGCTTGACCTCAGTAGTCACGGCAACAATAATCAGACACACCTGAATTAATCAATTTGGCCAGTAATGGCAGACAGGAAATAAGGAGCTGGCTGAAGTTCAGGAAGTAGTGCAGCTGGGCATAAAGCCCATTGCAAGCTTGTTTCAGAAATGGTGACAACAATTTTTTTCCATAAACATCATTATAGGAGTATTGGGTGGAACGAGTTAGAATTAAATGTTTTATTAATCATTAGAAAAAAAATAGACATTAAGAGAATAAATTGTTATGCAAGTACTTTTACTTTTAATACTTAAAGTACATTTAAAATAAAGTACTTTTTACTTTTTACTTAAGTATGGTTGTCATTGTGTTACTTCTACTTTTACTAAAGTAAATATTTATCTGTTTATTTGTACTTTTACTTAAGTACTGAGATTCAGTACTTCCTCCACCACTGGTCACAGTATACTGCAAATGAAGAAGGTTTTATGGATATGTTTTCTCAGGCTGTTGAAAAGCTCAGTATCGAGTGGCCAGCTGATAGACAGGAGTCTAATAGTAAAATTTAACTATAGATTTCTGTCTGCATGACCTCTTATCGCCGGTGCTTACTGTTCTTCTCAGATCTTCATGCTGAGGTTTCAAAGACCTGGGTTAAACCGGTTTCAAGCAGAATTTACACAAATCAGTGTACATATGTACAGAGTACATCAGTGTACAGAGTATAAATCTTACATTGTTGGTGCTAAATCTGCTGGTTATGTGACGATGCCAAAGGCGGAGAAGACGCTCACGAGCTATCTCTCTCCAGTTTCATCATCTTCACTTAAAGCACCGGCTCTGCCCTCTAAAAAAAGAAAAAGAATATATATATACTGTATATACTTCTGTGTTAGTGGGGAAGGCTAAGGCTACTCGACGGCGGGTCAGGCGGGTGCATGTATACACACTATGGCCATTATGCAAGCTTTTCAGGCTGACCTGCTTAAAGATGCGGTGAGAGGGGGAAATTTATGTTTTTTTTGTATTTATTTATTTATTCGGTCAGTCATTTAGAAATCATGTCATAAATCATGTAACACAAAAAATGTTGAAATGATTAATGAGCTAGAACTGCTTTCAGAAATTTTTGCCCCTTAAAGTGCGTGTCGCTGGGGCTGCTGAGCGAGGGCAGTCCCAGAGCGCACCAGAAACGAAATGTCGCGTCTCGTGCCCCCCAAAATTTTGTCAACATTGTTATTTAAGTAGACATGTGAAGTAATTTTAGTAACAATCAAAATAAACAGAAATTAACTGATCCATATCCTTTTTTAAAATGACACTTAACATTCATGTGAGACTGAGAACACGTTTCAATTGCATGTAGAGTAGTATGGTTCTACAAACATAAATATATTTGTATTATATTATATATTCTTAAATTATATTTTAAAAATCTGTATTTCATTATGTTCATTTTTTGGTTCTTAAGGGAAATCTTCGCCTTAAGAGCACAGCAGTCCCAACCATCTTCTCAACTGAACTAGTGAGGTCCAAGGGTAAGGGTTTAAGACACAAGATTTTTAGCAGCAATAATACAGAGGTAAGTGTCCCTGTAGAGGCCAAGCTCAAACTTTAAGCCCCTGAGATGCTTTCCCTGGAATTTAGTAGTTGACGCACTTTTACCTTTAAAGTTAAATGAAAGTCCAAGTCATCTTTGCAGTTAAAACCATAAGTTCGGTTTATTTCCATAATAGCCATATCCAGACAAACTTCATTGTGCACATTTGACTTTGTACTGGCATCGGCGTGTCTCTGTGTGTGTCTGTGTGTGTGTGTGTGGTCAAAAACTGTCTGTGCTTCCGGGTCAGACTTGAGGAACCAACGACTGATTCCTATTTATGGTAAGAGCGCTAATTGGCTTTTATACACCAGCCCCTAATTGTAAATGACAGAGACATTACAATTCAAACAAATAAACAATAAAAAAGTCATGTACACAAAACATCAGTATCCATGCATAAATGTACATCACCATAAATCAGACTACCCCTCCCTTATTAAGCACAGTTTAGTTATAGGTCTCTCTATAATGTTAGTTTTGGTTTTTAGCTTGACAGAACGTACAAGCCCCCTTTTATCAGAATACACTTCCAGCACTTTGCCAAGCGGCCAAGATCCACGTGGAGCTGTTGAATCCATGATGACTACCACATCTCCAACGACTAAACTCCTCTTCCTTTGACTCCACTTCTGTCTTTCTTGCAACAATGGCAAATACTCCTGGATCCATCTTCTCCAAAACAAACCTGCTAGATATTGAACCTGCCTCCATCGCCGTTTTGAATACATGTCTGCGGGTTCAAACAGTCCAGTCGGCAAAGCGGGTTTTCCCTTTAGTAGCAGGAGATGATTTGGTGTGAGAGGTTCCAGATCATTTGGATTGTCAGATAGCTGCGTAATAGGACGATTGAGAATAGCTTTCACTTCACACATAATAGTGTGGAGTCCATCATCATCTAAGGTCTGCTGTTGCAAAACTGATCGGAGAATGCGGCGTACCATTCGTATCATGCACTCCCAAACTCCACCATTGATGAGATCCAGTCGGTGGATTGAAACTCCATTCTACCCCAGCTGGAATGAGAGCTCCTTGAATCTGCTCGTGATTTAATGCAGCCACAGCCTCTCTCAACTCTCTCTCTGCCCCCACAAAGTTGGTCCCATTGTCTGATGTAATATGGGCGACTTGACCCCTTCTGCTAATAAACTGTCGTAATGCATTTATGCAGGCATCTGTCTCAAGTGAATTGGCCACCTCTAAATGGACTGCTCTACAAGCCATGCAGGTAAATATTACTCCATATCGTTTGCAAATCGTTCTTCCTTTCTTTATTTCCACAGGTCCAAAGTAGTCTACTCCAACGTTGGTACATGGAGGTAAATCTGGGACTATTCGCTGTTTTGGAAGATCTGCCATCTTTTGTTCCATAAGTCTCCATTATTTCCATTAGTGTAGATAATGAATGATTTCGACCACTATGACCCAATAGTTAGTGAATATCTTTGATAATCAGCTTGGAAATATGCTGCTCCTTTACAAGAATGAGTGGATGTTTTATTTCCAATGGCATTGCTCATTTGCTCAATCTCCCTCCCACTCTAAGAATTCCATCTTCCAAGATCGGATCCAGCTTATAGATGGTACTTTGTCTACTTACTGTTCCTTTCTCAGATAACAGGGAAGTGATTTCATCCTGAAACCTTTGCTGTTGACAATAGCGAACAATAGCCAACTCCGCTTTCTCCAGATCCTTTGGTGTCAAGATATCCTGCTTGGATGTAATTGATGTAACCTTTACTCTTTCCCTTTGATCAGCCTGTACATTTCCAGTGGCCTCCAAAGCCTTTCTCCCACGGCTGAGCTCAAACAACATTTTCTTCAGCCTGAGAAACCAAGCCACTGCAACTTTAAGCCTCTTCCAGTCTGAAAAGTAATTCAAAAGACGATCTGTAGCTTTAAGTGAATCGGCGACCACAATGTTCACAAAGTTTTCCCTTTTGACCTCTGGATCATCAGTGTCCACTCTGATATCACCATTATACCGTACTGACCAATCTTTCTCCGGCTTCCAAAGACACATTGGACCCTCCAGCCAAACTCTATTCTTTAGGAAGTCTGGAACCTTCATTCCTCTAGATGCAATATCAGCAGGGTTTTCCTTGGAACTGACGTGCCTACATTGGATAGGTTTAGAAACCTCTCTTATGGCAGAAATTCTGTTTGCCACAAAGCTTTGAAATCGTTTGTCTTCGTTGTTAATATACTTAAGTACTGAAGTACTATCCGTCCAAACAAAGATTCATCCAACTCAAGTTGAAGCTCTGACTTCAGCATCACATCCACTCTAGCAGCTACAACTGCAGCTGTTAGTTCCAATCGTGGAATAGTTATGGATTTCAGTGGTACGACTCTGGCCTTACCCAACAGGAAAGCTACACGAACTTCGTTTCTGCAATTCTCCAGCCTGATGTAGGACACAGTTCCGTAGCCATCCTTTCTGGCATCAGCAAAATGATGTAACTGCCTGTGTATGGGTTCTCCAAAATCCTACGGCTTTACACATCTGTCCAATCTGAATGAAATCAACAACTTAATATCTTCCAACCACCGCTTCCATTGAGTCAAGATATCTGATGGTATGACATCGTCCCATCCACACTTTCTCCTGCAGAGCTCCTGTTGCATAATTTTTGCTGACAAAGTGACTGGTGCCAAAATACCCAAAGGATCATACACGGAGCTTGTGATGGATAACATGCCACGTCTGGTTAGTGGTTGTTCTTTCACTTCGATTTTGATCTTAAAGGAGTCTGACTCAACACACCAAAGTAGACCCAAAGCTCTTTCCATTGGCAGATTATCTCTATCAAGGTTCAACTCCTTTAGCTCCTTAGCCCGCTGTTCTTCTGCAATTGTGTGCAAAACTGCCCGACTATTGCTGATCCATTTCTCCAGTATGAATCCACCTCTTTTACAAAGATCATTGAGCTCTTTAACCATCTGGATCGCCTCCATGTCCGAGCTTAAGCTCATCAAACAGTCATCTACATAGAAGTTTTGGTGAACAGCTTGAAAACATTTAGCAGAAAAGTCAGATTGATTGTCAGTAGCAGTTCTCCTTAGGGCATAATTAGCACTAGGTGATGAAACTGCTCCAAACAAATGTACAGTCATCCTATAGTTCTGAGGCTCCTTGCTCAAGTCCCCTTCTGGCCACCAGAGGAAACGAAGGAGATTTCTGTCCTGTTCAACCACCTTCACTTGATGAAACATGGCCTGTATATCCCCCATTACTGCTACAGGTTCTTGCCTAAATCGAGTGAGAACTCCGAAGAGTGAGCTGGTGAAGTTTGGTCCTTGCAACAACTGGCTGTTTAATGATGTTCCCTTATAGGTAGCTCCACAATCAAACACCACTCGTAGAGAACCTTTTCTGGGATGGTAAACACTGTGATGTGGGATATACCAAACCTTCCCACCTCCGCACTGCAACTGCTCTGGCAGTACTTGCTCAGCATAACCTTTAACGATAACCTTGTTAAGATAACTGGAATATTCCTTGTGCAAAGTTGGATCATTCACAAACTTCCTTCTTAACCCAAGCATTCTTTGTTTAGCCACTGCAAAGTTATTTGGTAGAAAGACCCTTGGGAGGCAACTTAAGCCAGTACCTTTCATCCTGTAATGTTGCAGAAGATTCCATTATTCCCATAAATCTGCAGTCTTCTCTAGACATTTCCTTGTCCTCTGTGTTCTTTTCATTGAAGTCGTGTTTATACTGATTGTTCAGCACTTATGCTGAAGTCCTACAGAAATCCTATTTACCAAAACAGAAGGACACGCCACTTCAACAGCATTGCCATTTCCATTTAAAGGACCGTTGATGACCCACCCCAACACTGTTCTTATAGCATATGGGCCACCTCCACGGCTATTGACAATTTCCCATGGTTCCAATAACTTGGGAGCGTTGGTTCCTATCAACATGTCAACATTGGCCCTTAACTGGGAATGTGAATTTTTGACAAATGTGGCCACCTTTTAACATCTCTAGCAGTAACAATGTTATCTGTAGTGACTGGCATCTTCTTCTGTGTGAGGACTTCAGGGAGAAGGTAAAAGTTGTTTTCCTCCAAACCAGACACCTCCAATCCACGTAAGGAGTATGCTGGCACAACTTCTTCACATCCCATCGTTTTCAAGAGAAAATGAGTCCTTTTTCCTGTTACGCTTAACCTTTCCATAAGCTCCTCTGAACAGAATGTAGCTGTACTACCAGGATTCAAAAATGCATATGTCTGTATGATGCTGCCTCCTTTCGTGGACTTGACCTGTACTGGAACAATAGAAAGAACACAGCTATCCTTTCCAGCCCCTGTATGTCCACATGTCTGTGATACTGTTGAAAGTTTAACTCCAGATGACACAGACGTTTGTTCTGACTCCACATTAGTTTTCCTGATATGGAGCACAGTGGGGTGCTGTTTATCACAAACTTCACAAGTCATGCGACTATCACACTCCCTACTTATGTGTCCCATAACCAAGCATCCAAAACAAATGCCTTTCTCCTTTAGAAAAAGGATCTTGTCTCTGTGCTTTTAAATTGTTGGCATTTCTCCAAAGGATGAGCACGTGTACAGCTATGACAAGACATGCTCTTTTCTTGGGACAATTGACTGTGGGTTTATTTTCATCAGGATTAACTTCAGTCACTGTAGTGGCAAAACTGCTACCTTTCATTCTGCTCTTTGACTGTAGCTTAAACCTGTTTGAAGTGTTTAGGACAACACCCCTTTGTGGTTGGCTTGCACCTTCAATGTCTCCAAAAATTGGGTCTGATAGAATTCTTACATGTCTCTCAAGAAATGAAACCATGTCTGAGAAATGAGCTCTGTCATTAGAGGCTTCCCAAATGTCATGAGCTTTGGCTCTCCACCATTCTCTTAGCTTAAATGGCAACCTGGAAATAACAACTTTCATATTAGCTGGTATATCTAACTCTTGCATGAAGTGAAGTTCTTCCATCACATTACAACATCCACGCAGGTATAATGCATAAGCTTGGAGGGCTCTGACATCCTCAGTCTTGATGGTTGACCAAGATAAAGGCTTTTCTATATATGCAGTAGCGATCTTGTACTCGTTTCCAAAATGCTCCTTCAGAAGACCCTTAGCCACAATATAACCACGTTCAGGAGACATATGTTGGCAGCTACGAACCAGTTCCTTTGGCTGCCCTCTAGTGAACTGTTCCAAGTAGTATAAACAGTCAGCTCCACTAGCTTTATCCTCCACTCCTTGCTCAAATGCCTTAATGAAGGCCCTATATTGAAGTGGATCGCGAATATGGGAATTTCTCTTGTTGGTAAAGACAGCAAACGCTGCTGGTGGGTAAGTGCTGCTGTAATTTCATTCTGCTTCTGCATAATAGCCATAACATCTCCTGATGATGTGTGTCCATGCATGTTGGCTTGGTGTTAAGCCTTTTGCTTACCATCCTGTGCAAGCGCTTTGCTTTGTGGGAATGGCGACTTTGTTTGCGGAGTTTTCCCTGTTTCAGGCACATACTCCTTTGCCATGGGGTTAAGAGTGTTGAACTGTTACAGTTTCCTTTGTTTCCTTTGTTCCCTTTCAAAATAAGAGTTCATTCCATTTGACAATACATGAGAGGAAGCTTGTCCATCAGTTGCTTGCAAAACTGCCAACTTAGCAGTAGATGCCGCTAACTCTATTTCCAGCTTCATTTTCTCCTTTTTCCTCTTTATTTGAAGCTCCTCTTCCTCCAATGCGTGTAGCTCTTTCAAAGCTGCCATGCGTGCAATTACTGCAGCCCTTTCAGCTGCTGCTTTAATTTGCGCAGAGGAAGTGGTTGTCAGGATTCAGACTCGGAAACAGAGGTAAGTAATGAACATAAACTTTTCTTTATTAACAAACAAAGGTAAGTAGTCAGGATTTCAGGTGCTTAGAGGTGAACTTCGAGGAGGATACGTGGCAGGAATGCATCCAGGTGAGTAAATCCTCTTCTTAAGGAATAACATAAACGATGAGACAGGACAATTACTTTCCTTTTCTCTCTTTCAGCTCTTCTTCGAGCAGACAGGGTGCAGAAAGGATTCCAGGTGAGTAGATCCTTTTTAGTGCAGTAAATCGGGAACTAACACAGTTCAGTGATTCTTGCTTTTTTTCTTTACAGAACATCCATTTGGGGAACGAGACTCAGGGCAGATTCTAGGACACAGAGAACGAGAATCATGGAGCAGATCCTGGGAACATCAGAACAAGGACAGAGAGGTTAGTCTTTTCAGGTGAGTATACTTTACTTTTCAGCTCGTTGGATGACTCGGGGAGAAGCAAGTGGAGACTGGTTAGGGTCTTTTCCTGTTGGAGGCTTGACAAGGAGTGAACGTGAACTGGGTGCTTTTGTGCTGGCTGGGAAAGGCGTGCTGAGTGGAAATAGGTGCAGGTGATTAGTAATCTGGGGACAGTGATCGTTGCGTGGTGACTTGGGAGGACTCTGTTTGGCTCCTGACAGTGGTACTTGATTTATTACTGATGTTGCTTTTGCTTTTACCCACATTGGAAACACTGTCATCTGGATTTATACCATGATCACCCTCGTCAAAATTACCATTTTCATTACCATCATTTTCAGAAAAAATGTTTCCCAACCCAATTACGCACATTGACAATAAAATCATCATTAAACATAATTTTTGCCTTAAACCATGTTTCATGTTTTTGTAAGAAAAAATGATGTGGACTTCGAAGATCTCAAAAATGAAGTTTATTACAGCATAGCAGTGGCACGGCACACGAAGCACCTTGGGTTCACCGGCGTCAGAATGAACCCCGAACATTCAAATCTTCAACCTTTTATCCTGTTACTGTCCTCTTAATGTAAATGAAGTTGCTCTTGTCGTAACAGCTGTGTTCTGTCTTTGATCTTCTTTCAAATAAGAACGGCCAAATGTTTAAAGCAATACGGCCAAATGTTTAAGGTGATAACATCTCTTTGAAGCCCCCTAATCAAGATGGTTCTTGAATACCTGCTGTCCTTCCCACGCTATAGGTGATGAACATAACTGTGATACTTTTAAGATTGTAAGGAATTGATTCTATGATAAATAAGCTCTTTTAAGTGAAGGAACCTTTCAATATAATCTATATTGGAGTCGAAGTTGGATCGGAGCAGACTATAATTTCTTACATTTTTCTTTTTCCTCCTGCGGTAACAAATGCAGTATAGACTCATGCATGCATCTTATTTCATCACATAATGCAATATAACCTTCAAAAGCATTTTGCACATCTGAATGTTTACCAATGTCCATTAAACCGTGCAACCTTTTTCTTAAATCACAAGCCTTATTTAGCTTTGATTTTCGACCAGCTTGTAATTTTTCCAATTTATCAGCAAGTGCTTTAACAGAAAGTTTGACAACACGCTTGCTGCCGTGTGTTTCACTGCTGGCCATACTGTCCGCTTTGCCAGCAGATATCGTACGCTCAACTGGCGCTTTGTCCGTGTCCACAACCGACATATTTAATAGTCCGACAGTTTGTAGATTATAAACCGCATAAACTGACGCAAAGCTTATTGTTTGTCCATTTCAGCGACCAATGCATTGGGATTACGCATGTGTGCACACAAATAATAGTCTATTATATGGCCATTTAAACACGTTGGCAGCGCTACCTTACCTCGTCAGATGAACAGCTGATGTAGGAATATTTCAGTGTAATACAGCTCCAAGTATCGATCCTCTCTGGCGCCCTATGCAGCCGATGAGCGTTGACTGTAGCAAAGCGGTCCCCTCTCCGCCGTCCCGATCAGCTGATTACCAGACGAGCCACAGCTGGTGAAACATTCCTTGCTTTTTCCGTTTCCCTCCTCGTCGCCGCCACCACCAACGATATGGAAAAAGCGTTTCCTCCAATTCTCCAAACGCGTCTTTGAAACTCCATCAAGCAAAAGTTTTTGACTTTAGATGTAAAGGCCAAGCTCAAACTTTAAGCCCCTGAGATGCTTTCCCTGGAATTTAGTAGTTGACGCACTTTTACCTTTAGAGTTAAATGAAAGTCCAAGTCATCTTTGCAGTTAAAACCATAAGTTCGGTTTCTTTCCATCATAGCCACATCCAGACAAACTTCATTGTGCACATTTGACTTTGTACTGGCATCGGCGTGTCTCTGTGTGTGGTCAAAAACTGTCTGTGCTTCCGGGTCACACCTGAGGAACCAACGACTGATTCCTATTTATGGTAAGAGCGCTAATTGGCTCTTACAGTCCCATTGTTGTCCAAAATGTCTGGGGACAAAAACGAGGATTCCCCAGTTGACAACTACCACTTTAGCGTGAAATCCGCTGCCGATTACAGCATGCCACCCTGGCTGGCGATGACAATGGAAACATCCTGCTCGGCAATGACATCTGTCAAGCTGACACTGCTGTAACAGTGGTTATAAATAATGAGAATCACAGTTATGCAGCTTCAACTGTTAAATGTGCAAAACGTGACAACTTTCAGGAAGATTACAGCTACAACCTAGAGTCTCCAAAGACTTTGAAACAGAAAAATCAGGCCACAGAGCAAATTCTACAAAAATACAGGAAAAGGCTGAGAAGGCAATGACAAAAGTCCAGACGTTTAAAAAGAAAAGTCTGCACCTTAAAGGGGGTCACAAAAGAACTCAGGAAGAAGCTGTTAATATCAAATCGATGTACCTCTTTGCTTGAGTCAATTAATGAAGTACCAAAACATATCTTGTGGAAAATACAGGAGGGGAAAAAGTCAGCAAAGTACTCAGAGGACCTGAAGCAGTTTGCCACCACACTTTACTCCCCAAAGGCATATGAGTATGTCCGTGACAATTTTCAAAAGGCTTTGCCACATAGTCACACCATCCGCAGTTGGTACAGCAGCATCTCAGCCGATCCTGGATTCAGGCCCGGTTCTAGAACCAAATCACTGAGGGTGCTTTTGAAAATAGTGAGGGTGCTCAAATGTTAAACAATATCCATGATCGACTATGTCCCTGTATGAGTTTTTGTCCATTACAGATCATTTCATATAGTTAAGAAATGTTATCGAGATTTACTACTTACTGGTTATGCGCATGTGCAGACTCAGTTTTTTTTTACAAAAGGTCCATTTTTATGTGTTATAATGTAATATCCCTTTAAAAAAATGCTAACTACCATATTAATATTTGTACTGTAAGCCAGCTGAACAAGAATAACTGAAAGTTTCAGTTATTAAGGAAATATGTGTTTTGACAAGTCAAAGATGAATATTTGATGATAATTTTTACTTTTCACACCGTTTTAACAATAAAAACAGTAGTCTACAGCAGGGGTTCTCAACTCCAGTCCTCGCGACCCACTGCTCTGCATATTGTGTATGTCTCCCTTATTTAACACACCTGATTCAGATCCTCAGCTCGTTAGGATAGCCGTAGAGTCTATCTTAACGAGCTGAGGATCTGAATCAGGTGTGTTAAGTAAGGGCGACATACACAATATGCAGAGCAGTGGGTCGCGAGGACTGGAGTTGAGAACCCCTGGTCTACAGTATACGGTAGAATTGTATTATAATTGTATTTCATATAGCCTAATATTAATCAACATTTTCTGTGATCGATTCGGACTACGGTAGCATTTTTCGACAAGGCAGCACAAATCGTCAGAACACCGGTGTTTGAATGGGTGTCATACGGTGAGATTTCGTCGTTAGTAATTTTGTACCCACCACTTTTGGAAACATTGAGGCACGGATTTACCTACTACAAATAAAACGTCCATTTAACTAGCAGAGCATTCATTTAGTTCGCTCTAAATTAAGAGATCTAGCTGTTAAATTTGATGTTATTGAAATCAAGTTGTTACAACTGCTGTCAGTTTCATACGGTTCTGGCTCGTGCAATCTTCACTCGGACGCGCACTGCGCGCACTTCAGTCTACCGCCGTTGCAGAGACTCTCTATTCATTCCGATATACAGTATATAGATAGATTTATTGGCTATCTAAAGGCAGCCCCGTCTCTAACGAATTTCCTGAGTGGGGCGCATTTAACTAGCAGAACTATTTAACTAGCTAAACTATTTAACTATTTAACTCCATTTAACTAGCAGAGCATTCATTTAGTTCGCTCTAAATTAAGAGATCTAGCTGTTAAATTTGATGTTATTGAAATCAAGTTGTTACAACTGCTGTCAGTTTCATACGGTTCTGGCTCGCGCAATCTTCACTCGGACGCGCACTGCACGCACTTCAGTCTACCGCCGTTGCAGAGACTCTCTATTCATTCCGATATACAGTATATAGATAGATTTATTGGCTATCTAAAGGCAGCCCCGTCTCTAACGAATTTCCTGAGTGGGACGCACACAAGCAAACAAAGTTGGCAATTAAAGAGACAGCTTCACCTATGCATATTACGATCGCGAAAGGACATAACGAATCCAATGCATTACACATGAAATAGCCTACTGAAATAAATTCTGATGTGAAAAATCACGTTAATGTATTTAGTTTGTGTAACCTATTATTTGAATGAGTGTGAAATCCGTCTGTTTCTTTTGTCGACAAAATCTCGTTTACATAATAAAAAATGAATCTGAGGGTGCTTTGACTTTTGTTTGAGGGTGCTTAGCACCCTCAAGCACCCCCGTAGAACCGGGCCTGCCTGGATTTACTGTGGTGTCTTTCACAGCACTACAAAGTCGTGTACAGGCAAACAAAGAGATAAGGAAAAGAAACTGTCTGTGCCCTAATGATGGATGAAATTTACATTCACAAGATGACTGAATTTGCAGGGGACCGGTTCCATGGCTATGTGGACATTGGAACTGGAGAAATTGATAAAACACTGGCCACCCAGGCCTTGGTACTCATGGTTGTTGCGGTCAACGAGTCATGGAAAATTCCAATAGCATACTCCTTCATCACAGGTATGGATGGAAAAGAGAAGGCAAATGTCATAAGGGAGAGCCTTAGCAGGCTTCATGAGGTTGGTGTTAAAGTTGTCTCACTTACATGTGATGCCCCCACAGGCAAATTGAGCATGATAAGGGAACTTGGCGCTGACCTAAATATCAAATACATGAAGCCCTACTTCTTGTATCCTGAGGACCCTGCACATAAAGTACATGTGTTCTTGGATGCATGCCACATGATAAAGCTTCTTCGGAATGCCTTTGCATCTTCACTAGAATTTGAGACAGAAGATGGAAGGAAGATTATGTGGAAGTACTTTGAAGCCCTCAATGAACTTTAGGAGAAAGAAGGTCTGCGACTTGGGATCAGGCTAAAGATGGCTCATATCCAATGGCTCAGCACAGCTCTTCAGCAGCAGTGTGGCAGATGCTATGGAGTTCTGTGAGCAAGGCTTGAAGTTAGAGGAGTTCAAGGGTTGTGATGCACCTGTGCAGTTTGTGTGCACTGTAGATGCAGCTTTTGATGTACTGAATAGCCGTAATCCTCTCGGAAAAGGTTTCAAAGCCCCAATCAAGCCAACAACTAAAGACCGGGTTGAGACCTTTTTGAAGCAGGCAAAACCGTGGGTTGCTCTGTGGGTTGAAGGTTCAGCAGTACAACAAGATGGTGCCACTTCCCACAACAAAAAGAAGACTGCCATATATGGCTTTATTGCTAATGGCAGAAGTCCACTCAACATCTACCATGATCTTGTTGAAAGGGCCAATGCACCATACAGATATCTTCTGACCTACAAACTTAGTCAGGACCACTTGGAGCTCTTCTTTTCTGCTATATGAGCAAGGGGTGGGCACAATGACAACCCCAATGCCAGGCAGTTCAGGGGAGCATACAAATGCCTTCTTGTGAGGCACCAAGTGAAAACAGGCACCGCCAAATGTTTGCTTCAAGACAACAATTATATGCTCAACTCAACACCTGCAGCTGTAAATGTTGCCCGTAGAATGGAAGTGCAGTTGGTGGGAGTGGGTGTGCCTGAAGATGACACCATTCCTGACCTCCCAGATGTATGCAGTCTTTCTGAATACAAAGAAGCAGCGACCAACTACATCACAGGATTTGTGGTTAAGAAGATGAAAGAGAAAATCACCTGCTTACCTTGCTAACAGGCATTGACAACTGATGGTGCTGCACATTTCATTCATCTACAAGACCGAGGCGATCTGCAGAAACCATCACCAGGCATGGTGTCTGGCCACAGAGAAATTCATTCAGAGGAGGATCAAAACAAATGCAGGTGAGCCTCCCTGTGGACGTGGATTCACATTGCATTGTCAATCAGGTTTTTGAAGATTGTGCCGATAAAGATCTTTTCCCAAATCTCCACAACCATATGTTTGATACATGGGTTGAAGTGAACCACATTCATGTTCTGGTGAAGATGGTTTCCTTGTGGTATACGCTCTATGCACGAACCCTGCTGACGTATGTCCGAAAGAATCTCAGCCAGCTACTTTACTTCCTCAAGCGCGTTCTGCAGGCAAATTATATATAGTGTTGCTTTCGTCGACGAAAATTATGACTAAATATCATCGTCAACGAACCTTTATCACGTGACGAAAACGAGACGAGACGAGACGCAAATGCTGGTCGTGTGACGATGACTATAACTAAATGTATAATGCAATATCGTTGACGAATAAAAACGAGACTAAATGTGGTTTACAAAAATAAAAACTATGATAAAATGTCTCTTCATTTTCGTTGACCAAAACGAGACGTTATTTAACGTTATTTCGTCTCGTTTAGCCTACTTGCATTATTAGTATGCAGCATTTCTGTTTCCTGTGTCACTTCAGGGGCTGCATCAGATCGCACTGTGCAAACGCAGGCGACTTCAGATCCTCAAGCCCCACTCGCGGCATTATTTAGAAGAAGCAGTTGCGTGAGTTACAGCTGTTTCACACACACTCCGTGTGTAGCGTGTATGCGGTGTGTGTTGCAGTATGCAGGAGCAGCGCACGTTATTGCTTTCACATGTACTGCGTTTGCAGTGCGCAACTGATCTACGGCTGTACCACAATCACAACATTTATTCTCTATTTTTTATTTCAAATCAGTATTTTAGCCTACATCCATTGTGTCGCGTTGTTGAGGTACTGTGTAGATCTCTGCTCTGCTGTTATGCACGCAACGCTCCTAGAGCGCGCGGTATGAGCGCTAATCTATAACGGTTATAACTGTATGGGTGCGGGAAAAATACGCACTGCAAATGGAGTATGTGTGAAACAGGCGTTAGCATAAACGACAACAAAAAAAGTTAAGTCTGACACAGAGAAAGGGGTTCGTCTTTGGGAGAAAAAGAAGAAATGACATTTGGAAAAACTTTCATTTCATCATGTAGGCTACTATGTTTGGTTGGTTGGTAAAATAAATGTGTTGTAAATTCAATTCAGAGCGTCTTCCTGGAATCATTCTTGAGTCTATAAGGTAACAATAATATAAGAAGATAAGAAGATAAGATTGTTTGAAATGGGTTTGGCTAAAAGAAAAAAATTGGTTTCGTCTATAGGCTAGCCTACTACTAGGTAGGCTTCTTATATTGGGTTAAATAGAATTGCCCACTAAAAAGAGACTAAAATACAATTTTCATTTACTAAAACTAGACTATGTCTTTCGTCAACTAAAACTAGACTAAAATGTCATCGGGTTTCGTCGACTAAAACTAGACTAAAATGTCATCGGCTTTCGTTGACTAAAACTGGACTAAAATGTCATCAGTTTTCGTCGACTAAAACTAGACTAGACTAAAACGAGTATGAACATGACTAAAACTAACAAAAACTAAAATGTCAGCTTGACACAAAGACTAGACTAAAACTAAAATTAAAACAGGCCGCCAAAAACAACACTAATTATATAGTGGCAAAACTTTAATAAAATTAATTCTCAGAAACGGAGACAACGATTTTAGAAACTGATTCGCTTGTTGTATATTGCACGATATGAGAGAATACTCACCCTCAAAGTTGTTGATGTAACTCGAAATATATCATTTAAAGCCCTTCTCTTTTTTACTCTAATGTGTGACAGCTAACTGCCTCACAGTGTTAACATCATTCACGTTAACCGCAGAAAGTTTTTGTAAACAGCGAGTGTAATTTGACACTCTCCACCTAACGCAAAACCGGCTTCTGACGCAGCACCTGTAACGGAACGAACCAGAGGAGAGACATACAGATCCATTCGCAAGGCTTTATTCCTAAAACGTAGTCTTAGTACAGGCAAGGTCAATGGACAGCAGACAGGTATGGCAGAGGTATAGCACAGAGAAATCCTAAGAGCAAGCGTGGGTCGACGAGGTGCAAACAGAATCCGAAGGGCTAGGCTGAGGGAGAATCCAAGTAACACAGGCAGGGATCAAAACACGAAGGACAAGGCAAGACTAGAGTTCAATGGAAGGTTATACAATACGTACAAACAAACAATATCCAGCAACAGAGAGAGGAAGTCCAAGGTTTATAAAGGGTGTGAGAGTGAGGGTGTGAGGGTGTGTGACGGTTCTCAAGTGTGAGCATGATTAGTGGAATCAGCTGTGTGAATCGTCAGTACAATGAATTATGGGGATTGTAGTGAAGTGCAAGAGTCCATGCTGTGAGTGGGAGACCTCTGGTGGTGAATGTCCAGAAGTGAATGGACCAGATACGTGACATAGCCCCCCTCCAATGAGCGGCTTCCAGACGCTCCAATGACATCCCAGAGGACCATGGAGCGAAGGCGGATGGGGAGACAAAAGATCCTCACAGCAGAACAGAAGACCACCAGAGCAGAGCAGGTTGTGGTTGTGCAGGCAACCAGGGCAGAGACGACTTTTTGGGCGACCACGGTGGTGAAGACCCTGGCAGAACAGGAAGTGCAGGCAACCAGGGCAGAGACGACCCCTTGGGGATCCTTCTGGCGGCCACGGAGGAGAGGACCCCTGGGGCAGCCAGGGCGGGAGGACCCCTCGGTCGGCCAGGGTGGCGAGGACCCCTCAGACAAAAGATTCTCACAGCAGAACAGAAGACCACCAGAGCAGAGCAGGTTGTGGTTGTGCGGGCAACCAGGGCAGAGACGACTTTTTGGGCGACCACAGTGGTGAAGACCCTGGCAGAACAGGAAGTGCAGGCAACCAGGGCAGAGACGACCCCTTGGGGATCCTTCTGGCGGCCACGGAGGACAGGATCCCTTGGGCAGCCAGGGCGGGAGGACCCCTCGGGCGGCCAGGGTGGCGAGGACCCCTCAGGCGGCCAGGGCGGCGAAGACCCCTCGGGCGGCCAGGGCGGTGATGCCCTCTCAGGACCAGACACCGGCTCGGGACCAGACACCGGCTCAGGAACAGACACCGGCTCAGGAACAGACACTAGAACAGAAATGGTCACAAGGACAGACACAAACACAGAAACAAACACTGGGTCTGGAACAGACATTGGCTCCAGCTCTGGAACAGGCACTGGCTCTGCCTCTGGCTCTGGAACAGGCACTGGCTCTGGAACAAACACAGACATGGGCACAGGAACAGACACTGGCTCAGGAACAAACACAGACATTGACACAGGAACAGACACTGGGTTGTTTGTGTCTGTTCCTGTGTCAATGTCTGTTGTTTGTGTTGTTTGTGTTTGTGTTTGTAGCTCCGGAGAATTTCTTCATTAATCCTTGATTTTCTTCTTTACCACTTATTTATAAACAAGCACTTTCTATTTTTATATCATGTGAACTTATCCTCGATACTATTCCTTATAAAAACAATTGGATTGCTTTGATATCACTACTTATATCCAACCTTCCGAATCCCGGCTACTAGCCTTTAGCCCGCTAGCATTCCACGTGTGGCCGTCTCATTTTACACCCGTTTCACTGAATCCTGGTTATTTCCGGCATTTCAGTCCTAAATTAGTAGTGATAGTTGTAGTATCACTACTAATTTACTGTTCATCTGTTATAATGGCGAACATATCAGATTAACATTACCTCTGAGTGCAGGTGAAGACACGTTCGAGCTCTTCACGGTGAAGCAGGAGCTGGAATACGTCGAAAAGCAGATCCGTGGTCTGCTGGTGAAGCTAGCCGAGCTGTTGGATCGGCGCTCAACGCTTGAAGCATCAGGCGCCGACGCTCACAAATCAGTGGTTAGTAACGTTAACTCTTTGACTCCGACTTCTTCTACTCCGTATGTTCCTCTGCCCAGGAGGACGCGATCATCTCGGGCTTCATTCACTCCGGCACCGAAACAACAACATGGACCATGGATCACACAGCGGAAGACACGAGCCAGGACCAGAGCTGCCTCTCCGCCCCTCCCGGTCTTCGAGATCTCCACCCGGAACCACTTCTCCCCTCTTCGCAAGCCGGAACGCGACGACGCCGTGATCATCGGCACATCCATGGTCCGCCATGTCCGCGCTACTTCGGGTAAAGGTAAGGAGCGTACTCAATGCTTCCTGGTGCTCGTGTTCTTGATGTCGCTGCACAGGTTCCCGAGATCCTGAATGGTGACGAACGCATCGGAGCTGTTGTGCTGCACGCGGGAGCGAACGACATCAGGCTGCGGCAGACGGAGGTTCTGAAGAAGGACTACAGGAGCCTGATCGAGACGGTACGCAGCACAGCGCCTAAAGCAGCAATCATCGTGTCTGGACCGCTTCCCACGTACAGACAAGGACAGGAAAGGTTCAGTAGACTATTTGCATTAAATGAATGGTTAATGTGATTGTGTAATGAACAGAAGCTGCTCTTTGTAAATAATTGGCATCTGTTTTGGGAGAGACCCAGGCTGTACCGTGCAGATGGACTCCATCCCAGCCGAATCGGAGCGGATGTGCTGTCGGACAACATCTCCAAGACGTTACGCACCAGATGACTAGTAAGTCAAAGTCCAAATCACAGCCTTTGCGGTTCAAACTTAACTAATATGCATAGTGTGGAAGATTATATAGAAACTGTGTCTATTCCTCGTTTAGTGAAGCCAAACAATAAATCAAGTGCAGGATCTAGCAAAAATCGTATTGTAATTAAACCAGAAAATCTAAATATCAGTGAACAAAAACAATTTCTAAAGCTAGGTCTTCTAAACATTAGATCGCTCACACCTAAGGCGGTTATTGTAAATGAAATGGTCACAGATAATAACTTCGATGTTCTGTGCCTTACTGAAACCTGGCTTAAACCAAATGAGTATTTCGGTCTAAACGAATCTACTCCGCCAGGATACTGTTATAAACATGAGCCTCGCCTGATCGGTCGTGGCGGCGGTGTTGCAACAATCTATAAAGATATTGTTAATATTTCTCAGAAAACAGGTCACAGGTTCAATTCATTTGAAGTACTTGTGCTAAATGTTACGCTCTTAGATGTAAGAAGGAAATCCATATTATCTCTAGCCCTGGCTACTGTATATAGACCTCCAGGGCCAGGGCCTTAAATCTCTCGGGGATCAAGTAGGAGAGCTTGAATTTAGAGTCAGTTCAAACCAGGATAACATAACTGATCTAGAACAACGCATTGAGACGCTGGAGAAGCAAAATGCATTACTGATACAGAAAGCAGAGGACGCCGAAAATCGGAGCAGAGCCCTAAATCTTCGCTTTATTCACATTCCTGAGCGTGCTGAAGGTACAGATACAATCGGCTTTATTGAACATCTACTTACTCAGCTCTTCGGTGAAGACAACTTTCCCACTCCACCGGTGATCGAGCGTGCTCATCGCATTCCTGGAGCCTCTTCTAAACCGAACTCCAAATCAGGTGCAAGAACCATTCTGGTAAAGTTTATTCACTTTCGAGACAAACTTAAGATTCTTAGCCTTGCTCGGGAGAAAAAGGAGCTGAAGTATCAAGGCTCTAGAGTGTTCATTTATCCAGACTTTAGCCATGGCTTGACCCAGAAACGCCGTCTGTTTGACCCGGTAAAAAAAGAAACTACGCGAGATGGGGATTCGCTACGCGTTGTTGTATCCAGCTACTCTCAGGATCCACATCGGTGAAGTAGCCCATCTCTGCAACTCTCCAGACGAATCTGAGGTGCTTATTTGGGATGTTTTGATGAAATCTCCATATTTGGGTTTGTCCTGATTTGCACTTCTCTTTTTATTTTTATTTATTTTTATTTTTTCTCTGTAGCTATTATCCTGTATATAATTTTTGAATCTTTATTTATCGTAAATGATTATATGCTTTGGTGATTAGTTTATTTTGGTTATTGTATTTATTATTTTCTGGATTGCATTTTTTGTTGACTAAGATTTGATTTTTTTTTCTCTTGTTTAGTTTATCTATTCATGTTTTTGTTATTTGTTTTGTTAGAATGTATATGTGGTTGTGTGTTTGTTGGCTCCCATGGTGCTCACCCCCCTTGGTTTCTATTTTTCACTATGTACCTACATGATTCCTTTATTAGTTTACACCATATTATAATTTATCTATAAGTATTGGTAAAGGTCTTTATATAGTACACCTGAACATTAGAAGCCTACTCCCCAAAATTGATCAATTACGAGCGTGGCTATCCTATAATAATCCAAGTATTATTGCATTATCTGAAACTTGGCTTACCAGTAACATTTCTGACACTGATATCAGTATAGACAACTATAAATTATTTAGATCGGACAGAGGAACAAGGGGAGGTGGAGTAGCCATTTATGTACTATCTCATTTAAATTCTCAGCTTATGGTTCCTATTGTGACTCCAGCACTTTTTGAAGGTCTGTTCATTAAAATGACTCTGCATGAAAATAAGCAAATTATTATAGGAAATATTTACATACCGCCTACCTCATTGAAAGTGGAATCAATTAAAAATATTCTTTCTACTGTTTCTTCCTTAGTTTCTAATAAAGAAATGATACTTTTGGGTGACTTTAATATTAATTGGCTTCATTCATCTACATTTACTGTTAAAAATATGATTAATAGTTTAAATTTGACACAACTTATAGCTGAGCCCACAAGATTGACTTCTACCTCTAAATCTCTTTTGGATTGGGCCTTAGTTTCTCACCCGGAACGAATAATTAAATCTGGGGTTTTACCAGACAACTTTAGTGATCACCACATGATCTATTGTATTTGGAAAATTTCGATTCAACGCCTCCCTCCTAAATTTATTAAGATAAGGCAAACCAAATTCTTTAACAGGGACCAATTTATTAATGATTTGCATCAAATTAACTGGTATAGGCTTAATCTAATTCCATTTATTGATGATGCATGGAATTTTGTATATACTGAGCTCTTGAATGTTATAAATAAGCATGCCCCTTGGACCACTGTTAAAGTTAAAGGCAGTCACTTGCCGTGGGTAAATGGTGACCTTATTAATCTCTTTAAACAGAGGGATAGGGCCTGGCATAAGTTTAGACGCACAAAACACACTGCTGACTGGGAAGAATATAAACGATTAAGAAACAATTGTACCATGCAAACAAGAAACTCCAAATCTAGTTACTTCAGAAATTGTTTATCGAATGATTTCAAAAACCCACAACGATTCTGGAAACAGGTTAATAATGTACTTGGGAAATCAGGGCGGACTACAACCACTTTGAATTTGAATGATGAAAGGATAGATGATCCAGTATCCATTGCAAATGCCTTTAGTTTACATTTTTCTTCAGCGCCACAAGTTCAGAGCCATACTTTTAAACCAGATCTGGCTCCTTGTTCCCATACAGGTAGTTCTTTTTCATTTGCAGAGATCAGCCCAGCAGATGTGCAAAAGGCTATAAGTTAACTGTCATCTACCAGTGGAGCTGGACTAGATGGCATTGAGAACAAGTTTATTAAAATGGGCTCTCATGTATTAGCAGCTCCATTGGCCTTACTTTTTAATCTATCGTTTTCTTCTAGTATGGTTCCTTTAGCCTGGAAATGCACAAAAGTTATTCCACTTCATAAAGGTGGCGATTCTGATAATATTAATAACTACAGACCAATTTCAATCATAAACAGTGTTGTAAAAGTTTTTGAGAAAATAATTTGTACCCAATTATCGAATTATTTAGCTAATAATGATCTATTATCTCAATGCCAATCTGGATTCAGAAAACATTTTTTCTACCACTACAGCCCTTCTTAAATTTACTAATGATGTGTTCTTGAGTTTTGATAATCGTATGTGTACAGGTGCGTTGTTTCTAGATCTTACTAAAGCTTTTGACTTAGTGGATCATTATTTACTTTTAGACAAATTGTACTCTTTTGGTTTGTCTACCTCTTCCTTGCTTTGGTTTAATTCTTATTTACATAATCGTCGCCAGTGTGTGTCCTTTGGGGGCAGTTTGTCTCAGTTCACAGTCATTGATAGAGGAATTCCTCAAGGCTCCTCTTTGGGGCCTTTATTATTTTCAATATTTATCAATGATCTTCCGCGTAGCTGTACTGGATGCAATATTCAGCTTTATGCTGATGACACAGTCATTTATTGTTCTAAATCTAATATATGTGACATCAGCACTACATTACAAAATGGTTTTGATTCAGTTCAGAGGTGGCTATTGTCTAATAAGCTTCTACTTAACAAATCAAAATCATTTTCAATGCTTTTTAAAATGAAACAGAATTCTTTAGAAAACTCACTAAATATTTTATTTTTGGATAAAACTCCTATAAAGCATACTAGCCAGGTTAAGTATCTTGGCCTGTGGCTTGACTCTGATCTTTCTTTCAGCACTCATGTGCATAATATAACTAATAAGCTCAACTGCTCACTCAGAATCCTATACCAATCAATTAACTGTTTTAATTATCATGTCAGAAAAAGAATCGTTTCTCAACTTCTATTGCCAATCTTGGATTATGCTGACATTGTATACCAAAACACTACTGCCTCTTGTCTTCAGTCTCTTAATATAGTTTACAATAGCCTATGTAGATTTATACTCCGCTGCCCCTACAGAACACACCATTGTGAAATGTACCATCAATTGTCCTGGCTGACCTTATCAATAGAAGGTGTTTTCATTGGTTACAGTTTATTTTTAAATGCATTTATATGAATTACCCTGCTTACTTAAAACAATATTTAACTCCATTTAGGTCATCTCATAATTTGCGTCATAATAACCAAATTTATTTTTACACTCCACAGATCAATAAAGAAATAGGAAGATATGCATTTCAATATAAAGCACCATATGATTGGAATAAACTTCCAATTTCAATTCGCTTTTTAACTTCTTTTCCAATATTTAAAAGTCATTTAGCTCAACATCTTCAGAATACATGCAATTGCTTTTGATTAGCATTATTTTATTTTATTATATTTATTTCTCACTGTAACTTTTTTTCTTGGCATGGTACATATATAGTTTTTGTCTGTATTTTGATGTTGTCTTGGTACAAATGAAATGATATGGTTTACTCTGTTTAGGGAGGAGTGTGTCACCTTTTGGGAGTCTTGCATGAATGAATGTCTTGTTTTGTTTTGGCTTATATATTTAGCTGTATAGCACTACTGCATAGCATTTTTTTTTGTTTGTTTGTTTTTCCTGTGTATTTGTTTTTTGTTTTTGTTTTTTGGCTTTTGCTATTTGTTATGTTAAATTCAAGCTGCTGTAAGGTCAATTTTTTGTTTTATTTGAATCTAGAATCGAGGACCCCCTCGAAAACGAGATGGCTCATCTCAAGGGGCTATTCCTCTTTAATAAAAATGTCAAATATGCTGAATTCCTAAAAGAGTTTGCAGACTTTCTCTCGGATCTATTGGTGAATGTCGATAAAGCAATAATTGCTGGAGATTTTAACATACACATAGATCAGTGTTTCTCAAACTTTTTCAGCCCAAGGACCACTTTATCTTCCATTTTTTTTCTGAGGACCACCTAACAAAATCCCACTCTAACACGCCCCCCCCCCCCCCCCCCAAAAAAAAAAAAAAAAAATTGTAAGGATAAGCTAAATTTAATTTTAAATGTAACTCCTAACTGAGCTTTGACTGAAATAGGCTTTTCATTTTTCTGTCAGTGAAGAAAGTAAACATAGGGTCAACTGATATAGGTTGATTTTGCCTATGAATAATTTTTTTATTTACTGAAAGCTAAGCTTGGTAATTAAGTTTATTAACCCTTTCACACGTAAGTTTAAAGGCCATGGTGCAGGTTAAACACTACTGTCGATTAATGGATACATAAAGCAGTTAAGATATGTATATAAAGTTAGAAATATCTCAAAAATGGTGTTAAAGTCCCGTTTTTGTAGTTTTTGTTTAGTGACAGTTATTTTTCACGCGACTCGGCGATGACGTCACATGAGGTTCCTTACGTAAGTTTAAAATATTAGGCTTGTTCGACTTCATGCAGCTCTGCGCAGACCGATCGTCGGCTGACTTGAAACAGTGCATGCCGGTTAGAAATTTTGTCCGACTTGATGCAGCGCTGACTCCACGTGACTGTGACGTATGCTATCGAAGTACCGCGAGAGCGATACGAGAGCAGCCGCAGGATTCAGCCAGCGCAGATTCTCAAGAGCGGCTGCACAGGTTCTGATGACGACACAACTGATCCACGATTGGCCGGATTCACTGACAACACTGATGACGTGCGTTTCAAGTTTATTGCGACGAATTCAGCTCAAGAAATTCTCATATATGGACTTTTAAAACAGTTTATCTTATAAATCATATTTATGAAATATTGTTTTACTGTACTCACTTTATTGTTAAAAGCCAATAGGGTTTTTGTATGTTTATTTGGCATTATTTTTCATACAAACCTTTTACAGTAGCCTATTCAGCTGCATAACCTATTCAAATGAGCTTTTTTTAATAACTCAAATTTTAATCTTTTTAAGTTAATCATTTTTTGTAAAACATACAATCTTATGTGGTTCTAAATGTATGCTTTTATATAAATGATACATAATACATCATGTTCCTCCATTTGTTCATATGGTTTCTTCATATTCTCTAGTTTATTTTGCTGTGTTTATACTTCACCTGCATGTGGTTAACAAACTGCTAACAACTTGCTGTATATTCAACTTATGAAATGTGTTTGTTTGTATTTTTGTATACGAAAATGAATGATGTTTTGTCTCAAATGTTAAAAAGAGCTCAGCTGAAGGGTACTGTAAATCATGTTGCTAAACCTTTAAAAAAAGGGAATATATATATATTTTTTTAAGGTAACTTTTATCATTTTGCATTAGCAGAAACACCCATGTCAAACTGCTAATTTATATCCAATATGTTATCTTGTCCAAAACACCACTTAAACACACATCTCAAAAGTGTTTTAATACCTTGGTAAATACATAAAGTTACTCAAAATCACTAAATCACAAAAACAATGGAAATCACTACTAATTAATGTTGAGCCAAAACTGGTTGACTTAAAAGGGTCATTGCATTTGTTGCTAACTATTAGTAATAATGAATGCAACAGGTGTTGGCTATGGTCCCATGGTTCCTTGGGATATATAAATAACCTGGATTACCCTGCAACACACTACAAAATGGACAATGTAACCATTAATGTGTTAGACAGCAAAGGTAATGTTGTCATGCTAACAGTTTCCAAGGACATTGCTGAAAGGATGCAAAATGGTAAGTAAACTGCATAACTGTGAAATAATTACAAGTCACCAATGATTTGTGCAAGTGTTTTAATTATAATTTATTCCCCCAGATCAATTGTTCCTATCTTCAGTCATGGAGCAAGTATCAGCTGTTGAAACAAAAGGTACACATTTACTAAATGAACAAGAATATACTGGAATTATTTCTTGGGTGACACTGACCACATCTTCTCTCCAAACAGCTCTCCTCAGTGGCCCAGCTTCTGCTGCAAAGCTCCTCCAACCTCCTATTCCATGTCTCACTAGGTCACCGGTACCCCTAAACCTCAGTTTTGTGAAACCATCAACCAGCCAGTGCCCCACTAGGCCCCCTGTACCACCATCAACCAGCCAGTGCCCCACTAGGCCCCCTGTACCACCATCAACCAGCCAGTGCCTCACTAGGCCCCCTGTACCACCATCAACCAGCCAGTGCCTCACTAGGCCCCCTGTACCACCATCAACCAGCCAGTGCCTCACTAGGCCCCCTGTACCACCATCAACCAGCCAGTGCCTCACTAGGCCCCCTGTACCACCATCAACCAGCCAGTGCCTCACTAGGCCCCCTGTACCACCATCAACCAGCCAGTGCCTCACTAGGCCCCCTGTACCACCATCAACCAGCCAGTGCCCCACTAGGCCCCCTGTACTACTTACCTCCACTGTCAAGTACCCACCGCCTGCCACTCTGCAACCTGGTGCAATGTGTGGAAACCCTTCAGAATCCATTCAACCTTCATCCCCCTCCTTCCAGTCAGACAGGCATGAATCTCAAGGTATTTCATCAAATAATATAAGGAAGATTAATGTAAATGCTGTGATTAATTTACATTTTTCTTTGTTTTGTAGTGTTAATCTATTGATCTCCTTATCCCCTCCATTTTACAGAAATAACACATCAAATGACACTATTTCTACTGGACCTTACAAAAACCCATCAGCAACTTTATTTTAGGAACAAAATGGCTTTCTATAAAAAATTGCAAAACTCCTTCTCACAAAAGGGCTACAACTTATCCAGTGAGAAAATTAGGAAAAAACTAGCAAACATGTTGACCACTTATAAAAGGGTAAAAGACAGGCGCCGTGCAACTGGGGAGGGGAAGATCACCTGGG
This sequence comes from Pimephales promelas, assembly GCF_988280905.1. Classification (NCBI taxonomy): domain Eukaryota; kingdom Metazoa; phylum Chordata; class Actinopteri; order Cypriniformes; family Leuciscidae; genus Pimephales; species Pimephales promelas. The sequence continues at coordinate 15,145,882 of NC_142769.1, forward strand.
AGTACTATACAGTAAGTTGAAGACTGCTTTACTTTGTTTCTGAAATAACATTTTCTAGTCTTGCATGAAACATTGATTTATTTATTTTTATTTTTTGATTTATTTATTTATTTTTTTACATTTGAAATTCACCCCCACCAGCTAATGGATGAGTTGTTTGGGTCATCGGGAATCGGTACCGCATTACCAGGCACCATTCACTCCACACCTCTGGGTTTGGAAGAGACCTCCTCCAAAAGTAGGCCCACATCATCTTCCCAAGACCAGCCAGCAGGGGCTAGTATAGATGAACAGTCCGGAACCTCTACCATACCAAATACAAGCAGGCAAAGACGATCACAACAACCCTTACAATTTCTGGAGGCTTATGAAGAGCATGCCGAGAGAAGGACTGCTGTGCTTGAGTCCCTGGTAAGGCCAGATCTGGAGAGATGGCGGCGACTTAAGGAGAGGCGCAGAAGGTCCTTTGAAAAAAAGATGTTGACCAGCTTGGGAACAATTGTTGAGGAGCTAAAGAAAATGGGGAAAAGACAAGAGCAAATCATGCATTTATTACAGAACCCACATGAACGTCAATAATTTAAAGATTTTTTTTTTCTCTTGATTTGCAGCTTTCCCCAAAATGTTTCTTCCCCCCCCCCCCAAAGAACACCATTTCAAATGAGAAACTAATCATGTTCAACAAATAAATGTCTTTATTTCAACACAAAATCTGTTTCTTTTATTATTTGTTGAATTTTTTGTATGTTCAGTATACATTTATCAGATCTGGCCACAAATCTGGTCTCTACGATGACATGCATTAGTGTTGTGGGGTTGCTGGTGGTGTGGTTCATCATCAACACCATCATCTACCACAGCAACTTGATCACTGGGCTCTAAACAAAGATTATGCAAAATGCAGCATGCTGAGACTGCTGAACTGATATTAGAAATGCTTCTCATTTGCAGGCAATGGAGCCTCCTAAACTTAGATTTTAGAATGCCAAATGCATGCTCAATGACCACACGCGCTGCATTGAGCTTTCTGTTAAAGTTTCTTTGCCTAGCAGACAAGTGGCCATTGTCTCTAAAAGGCCTCATAAGTTGAGGCAACAAAGGGTAGGCAGAATCCCCAATTATGTGCATTCCCGGTGGAACAAGGGAATGAGGATCTTCTTCAAGAAGACGACAAACTTCTGTTAAACGAAATGCTCTGGCATCATGCCAACTACCAGGGTGACCCACACTGATGTGACAGAAACGTCGCTGACTGTCACAAAACCCAGTTAAATTTACAGAATAAAACTGTTTCCTATTCATGTATGCTAGGGGATTATCACAGTGGGGTCTCATTATAGGAACGTGACACCCATCCACTGCACATACTGTGTTGGGGAAACCTGCTGCGTTAAACCCTAACTTTGACATCTCCAGCCTTTGACCTCTGGGCCAGGAAATGTGGTGGGACAAGTATTTGTTCACATTAAAACAAAACTCATGGAGATGCTTGGCAAGAGTGGATTTTGACATGTTGAATCAATCTGCCACCCCACGATATGACTCCTGATTTGCCAATGTCCAAAGGCAGGCAAGAACACTGTTTGTGAGTGGAAGTTTGGTCTGTTGTGAATTCATATAAACAGGACCAAGGATAGTAATGACATCCTGCAAAGGTAGAAAAAAAGGTTATCAAGACAACATGCTAACACACTGGTAATTGTTAATTTTATATTAACCAATACAAACCTCCACTTGTTCTTTGGTGAGCCTGAAATGACCTCTAAATTCTGAGGGACTGTAGAGAGGGACAACATCCTTCACAAAATTGTCTATTTTTGGAACCATTCTATATAAGAAGAGGAATTGCACTCAGTATATGCATGTAGCCTAATTGAACACACGTATAGTCAAACTTCTATTATCAGTGTTTTATGTTGAATGGGGATTTTAATGAAATAATTGGTGTATAGATAAGTGTTGAAATTTGAGAAACACTCCATTATTTTTTGTCAGAATGAGTAATTTTCTATTTATACCAAAATAATAATAATTAATATTATTAATAAAAGGCAAGCAACAGTAGCTATTGATTACAAAACCCACCCATTACATTAGTAATACATTGCAAAGACTACAGTGCAGAATTGTAAAGACTGTATCGATACAGTAGTTTTATTCAACATTTGTCAGATATTGGTAGTAACTTGACAAGTAAATTGATCATGTGTCTATAAATTGTTTAAAAAGATACTCCTTACACATTTAACCTTTACTCACTTTCGTTGCTCATTGTGCTCAATTTCATGCAATAATAATGGAATTTCTATCGCTTCCAGTTCATCTGCGATAAAGAAAGCAAACACCACGTGATCTGCCATGACTGACGTAATTGCAGCAAACTACGGGAACCAGAAAGTGTCCGACTTCACGTCTCCGTTTGCAGCTCCTCCCCGCCTGCACGCGGCTAATCTCGCCGATCGGTTGCATCCAGCCGCAGCCGATGTCGAACACACCTATTATAACTGACCCCCCAGCGTGAGTTTTTCAAGGCGACCGTTATTTAGAACTTGCCACTTTAATGTTTCCATGGTGACGCGTCTTTGCTTGTCATGTGACACAGCACAACCAAAACACGGCACTGAATGATCTGCTTTTGTGTCAATTTTCCTTTTTTGTTAAAAATATTCATAAATGTATTAGCTATAACATGAAACACTGATATTCCGATTGTCAAATATGTGCAAGTGGATGGGTTTGGCATGGTTTAAACATCTTTATAACGATCGCGTTAGTTGAGCTTTTAGTTTCTTATCAGTTCAGAGAATCTGATCTGTTGGATTTACAACGTCAATTCCTCCACTTCTCACGAAATACATGATAGTAAGTGGCTGGTGAACTTGGAGAATAGGATCAAATGTAAAGTTTACACAATGTGTATCTGATATGAATAAAACGTGTTGTTGTCTTATTATAACTGAAAGGATTATTGCCGCTTCCATAGACATCAGTGTGTATTTTACAAACTCAAAATCATTGTTTTGCTAGTACTTATGTGTATTTAAATGTCTGAAACCTAAAATAAACATTGAAAACACTCAATAGTTGTGTTATATGACAGCTCTGAGTGCGTCTGTCTCTGGCTTAGCGCCAGCCAGCGCGCGAGAGCAAGTTTGAATTTAGCAGTTGATGACGTGATGCACTGACCGTTCTAATCACACTGCTGTGATCGTACACTCCAGGGATCAGCCAAGAAGACTGATCACACTGGTATGTGCGAAAAAGTGACGATTTTGTAAACACTTGCCTAGTTTAGGTCATCTTTTCGCGGACCACTAGGGGGCGATGGCGGACCACTAGTGGTCCGCGGACCACACTTTGAGAATTACTGACATAGATAATACAAATGATGCTTTAGGGGCTGCGTTTGTTTGCGTTTGTTTCCCTTTGGGGTCAAACAAAACGTTAGTGGTCCCACTCATCGTCTAAATCATACACTAGATTTAATTATATCATATGGAACCATTCCAACTGATATAGATATTATACCGCAAAGCGATGATGTCACTGATCATTACATGGTGACTTGCATAATACATACTGCTGAAATATGTCATGTTGCGCCACGTTATAGACCAGGCAGAACAATCCTTCCAACCAGTGGCGGCTGCTGGTCTTTCAAAGAGGGGAAGCTCTTTTTTCTTCTTCTTTTTTTTAAAATTTGACTGTCAGGTGTGGTGATGGTGAAAAGAGCGAGGACTCGATGCAGAGTTGATGGGCTTTATTTTATTGATAAAAAACAAAAACAAAAAACAAACAAGGGGAATAAATTGGGAGCAAAAAAGGCAGGTAACGAGGGAGGACAGGTGGGGCAAAATAACTAATAATCAGGAAACAAGATGGGAGTCAACACAATGACAGGAAAGCACATATTGTCACGTGTGAGAAAGAGGACCCAAAAGCAAAGGACAGTCAATGAGTGATTTAATATTCAGAAGAGTAACACAGGAGCCGTAAGGCGAGTAAATCCAACAATGGAATCTCAATGGTAATGGAACAGAAAGTCTCTTAATAACAGAACAGATAACTGCCGTCTGGATCAGCACGGACGGTCACTCAGAGGGCGAGACAGGCTGGGTCCGTAGAGGCACGGGAACGCCAATCCTGAACCACTCACGATGCTGGAAGTGTAGCAGAGTAGAGTCGAGGTAATACAGAGAACAGAACAGCTTGAACCAGACAGGACACGACACGACAGGATCAGGAGCGATATGCACAGGTACGTAACATAGAGCAATAATCTGACAAAGAACAATAAGAGAGAAGCCATGAAATAGAGAGTCTAATCAGAGATAGTGAGAAACAGTTGGGAAGGTAACGGGGAGGTAATGAGAGGATGAGCCACAGCTGGAGGTGACCGGGATAATGAATGAGTGATGCAAGTAATGTAATGTAAGATAGTGACCAGAAGGGGGCAGAGAAGGAAGAGAGAAAGAAAGAAAGAGCCAGGATCATGACAGTACCCTCCCCTCAAGGAGCGCCTCCTGGCGCAACAGAGGAGGACTGGCGTGAGCGATAGAAGTCATCAATCAGCGAGCGGTCCAGGACGTCCCGGGATGGAATCCAACATCTCTCCTCCGGACCGTATCCCTCCCAATCGACCAGAAATTGATAACCACGACCCCGGGGGCGAACATCGAGAAGTCTGCGAACCCTATAGACGGGAGCGCCCTCGACGCGGACAGGAGGAGTGACAGGCCGAGGGGGGGCACGAATGACGGGTTTAATACATGACACGTGAAAGACCGGGTGGACGCGCCGAAGATTGGCAGACAACTTGAGACGAACAGAGACAGGACTGAGTATCTTAAGAATACGGAAAGGCCCGATGAATTTAGGGGCCAGCTTGCGAGACGTGGACTGGAGAGGAAGATTAAGGGTAGATAACCAAACTCTCTGACCCACAGAATAACGGGGACTCTTGACCCGACGTCTATTAGCGGCCCGCCGGGTACGAGAACGAGACTTAACTAAAGCGGACCTAACCTCTCTCCAAGTACGCTTAGCACGTTGAATGAAGGCTTGAACGGACGGCACCTTAGATTCAGTCTCCTGAGACGAAAAGAGTGGAGGCTGGTATCCGAGACAGCATTGAAACGGAGATAAACCCGTGGCAGAGGATGGAGCAGAATTGAAAGCATATTCTGCCCAGGAAAGCTGTTCTGACCACGAAACCGGATTGCGAAAGGCGAGACTACGAAGGATGCGACCGATGGTCTGGTTGGCACGTTCCGCTTGACCGTTAGTTTGTGGGTGAAACCCGGAGGAGAGACTGGCCGACGCACCAATAAGACGGCAAAATTCTTTCCAAAACAAGGAAGAGAATTGGGAACCCCTATCAGATACGACGTCAGAGGGAAGACCGTGGATCTTAAAAACCTGGTCGACGATAATCTGGGCCGTCTCCCTAGCAGATGGGAGCTTGGGTAACGGAATAAAGCGAGCGGTCTTAGAAAAGCGATCAACGACGGTCAGTATCACGGTGTTCCCCTGGGAGGAGGGAAGACCCGTGATAAAATCCAAAGCAATATGTGACCAAGGACGGAACGGTAACGGGAGAGGACGCAGTAGCCCGGCCGGAGGCGAATTACCCGACTTAGTCTGGGCGCATACCGTACACGAAGCGACAAAACGACGGACGTCGCGCTCACGAGAGGGCCACCAGAATCTTTGACGGATGGCGGCGATGGTGCCCCTAACGCCGGGATGGGCAAATAATTTGGATGAGTGACCCCATTGAAGAACCGCGAGGCGAGCGGACGGAGGAACGAACAGAAGACCCCTGGGACAAAGACGAGGGGTAATAGCGTGGGCTAAAGAGCGCTTGACCAAACGTTCTATTCCCCAGACAGCTGCCCCCACCACCACGCCCTTAGGAAGGATCTCCTCCTTAATGGGAATAACCTCTGGGGAAGTAAACTGTCGCGAGAGAGCGTCTAGCTTGAGGTTCTTGGACCCGGGACGATAGGAGATGGAGAAATTGAAACGCGTAAAGAATAGCGCCCAACGAGCCTGGCGCGCGCATAGTCTCTTAGCGGTGCGGATATACTCAAGATTCCTGTGATCTGTCCAGACCACGAACGGGACCACTGAACCCTCTAGCCAGTGGCGCCACTCTCCGAGAGCTAGACGAATGGCTAATAACTCGCGGTTACCAACATCATAATTTCGTTCGGCGGGCGAAAGGCGATGTGAAAAGTAAGCGCAGGGATGAACCTTCTCGTCAGAAGATGAGCGCTGGGAGAGAATAGCCCCAACGCCCACCTCTGAGGCATCAACCTCAACAATGAACTGTCTAGAGACATCAGGAGTACGCAAAATAGGGGCAAAGGAAAAAAGAGACTTGAGACGATCAAAAGCGGTCTGAGCCTCCTGCGTCCAGGAAAATTGGACCCTGGCGGACGTGAGGGCTGAGAGCGGGGCGGCAATCTGGCTAAAGTTGCGGATAAAGCGACGATAAAAATTCGCAAAACCTAAGAACCGTTGCAGAGCAACACGCGATTCCGGCACGGGCCAATCCGTGACCGCACGGACCTTCGAGGAATCCATGCTTACTACCTCCGCGGAAATAATTGACCCTAGAAAAGAGATGGACTGAACGTCGAAAGTACACTTTTCGGCCTTAACAAACAATCGGTTCTCGAGAAGACGCTGGAGGACTTGTCTCACGTGCTGAGTGTGGACTTGGAGAGAGGGAGAGAAGATCAAAATATCGTCAAGATAGACGAAAACGAAAATATTCAGCATGTCTCTGAGCACGTCATTTATTAGCGCCTGGAACACGGCTGGAGCGTTGACCAATCCGAAAAGAAGAACGCGATATTCGAAGTGCCCAAGGGGCGTATTAAACGCGGTCTTCCATTCGTCTCCCCTCCTAATGCGGACAAGGTGGTAAGCGTTACGAAGATCTAGCTTTGAAAAGATCTTAGCTCCCTGCAAGATCTCGAAAGCTGAAGACATAAGTGGCAAGGGGTAACGATTCTTGACCGTTATGTCATTCAAACCTCGATAATCTATGCAGGGTCGCAACGATCCATCCTTCTTCTTAACGAAGAAAAAACCCGCACCAGCAGGGGAGGAGGAGGGAACAATGGTACCCGCCTCGAGCGAGTCAGACAAATACTTCTCTAGGGCTTCGCGTTCGGGCGCGGAGAGCGAATAGAGCCTCCCACGGGGAGGGGTGGTGCCAGGCAGGAGATCGATGGCACAATCATACGGCCGGTGAGGAGGAAGAGAGGTGGCCCTGGAACGACTAAAGACCGCTCGAAGATCATGGTACTCCCGGGGAACTCCAGCCAAATCTCCCAGCTCCTCCTGAAAAACAGAGACAGAAGAGACAGGAGGAACAGCAGACACCAAACACTTAACATGACACGACAAATTCCAAGACAAAATTGAACCTCTGGCCCAGTTAATCTGGGGATTATGTTCGACTAACCAGGGGTGTCCTAAAATTACTGGACTAGAAGGAGATTGCAAAACTAAAAAAGAAATTGTCTCTCGATGATTGCCTGAGATGGTGAGACTCACCGGGGCGGTGGCAAAGCGGGCTCTAGTGAGGATACTACCATCAAGTGCGTGGATGGAAGTGACGTCATCACGTTCTAGGAGGGTAATCCCCTGTCTTCTAGCCCAACCTTCATCCACGAAATTTCCCTCGGCTCCAGAATCGATCAAAACCTGACAAGAGGTGGAATACCCAGGCCAGCGGAGTAGTGCGGGAAAAGTAGTGCGCGTGCGTGTCGGAGGGTCCAGGACTGACGCGCTCACCAGTAACCCTCTCTCTACTGGTGAGCGTTGGCTTTTACTGGACACGAGGCGACACGGTGAGAAGCAGAAGCACAGTACATGCAGAGGCGAGCCATGATACGACGTTGACGTTCGGCTGCGGAGATCCGTAACCCTCCCAGCTGCATGGGCTCAGCGTCGGAGGTGGGAGATGGAGCAGATGAGGGAACCGGAGTAGTGAGTAGAGCTCTCTCCAGACCCCGGCTGCGACGGCGCATCTCAAAACGCTTCTCCACCCGAATGGCCAAGTCGATAAGAGGGTCCAGTCGAGTCGGTGTCTCCCGGGCAAGTATCTCGTCCTTAATGTCCGCATTGAGCCCCTCGAGAAAGCGGGCAACTAGGGCAGGCTCGTTCCAGTCGCAAGAAGCAGATAAGGTGCGAAACTCAATCGAGAAATCTGCTGCTGACCTTCTTCCTTGGCGCAGCGTAGACATGAGACGAGAAGCCTCCGCCCCATATGCAGAGCGGTCAAACACCCTCAACATCTCCTCCTTGAAAGCGGAATAGCGGCGAAGACAGTCAGCCTCCGAAGTCCACATTGCGGTTCCCCACTCCCGCGCTCGGCCAGTCAGTAAGGAGACGACAAAGGCAATGCGGGAACGATCAGTAGCGTAAGTGGAGGTCTGCAGTGAAAAGACAACCTCACACTGAGTCAAAAAGGACCTGCATTCCTTGGGCTCACCGGAATAACACGGCGGGATGTTCACTCTCGGCTCAGGCGTATCCCGCCCTCGAGAAGAGGAAGGATCAGTGCGGAGATGCTGGAGCTGCTGGACAATGTCGGTGACACGAGTCGCCAGAGAATCCAGAACAGATAACTGCCGTCTGGATCAGCACGGACGGTCACTCAGAGGGCGAGACAGGCTGGGTCCGTAGAGGCACGGGAACGCCAATCCTGAACCACTCACGATGCTGGAAGTGTAGCAGAGTAGAGTCGAGGTAATACAGAGAACAGAACAGCTTGAACCAGACAGGACACGACAGGATCAGGAGCGATATGCACAGGTACGTAACATAGAGCAATAATCTGACAAAGAACAATAAGAGAGAAGCCATGAAATAGAGAGTCTAATCAGAGATAGTGAGAAACAGTTGGGAAGGTAACGGGGAGGTAATGAGAGGATGAGCCACAGCTGGAGGTGACCGGGATAATGAATGAGTGATGCAAGTAATGTAATGTAAGATAGTGACCAGAAGGGGGCAGAGAAGGAACAGAGAAAGAAAGAAAGAGCCAGGATCATGACACATATGGCACAACAAATACATGACAAGCACAAGCCATGTGCTCATACCAAACATGACAAAAACACATGACCGATAAAACAAATTAAAAAGCAATTGTGCTCACACAAAATGAGACCTGAAGAACGATGAGAACACTCATAAGACACGTGTTCACACAGAAAATGACAACATGAAAGCACTCAGCTAGTGTAAAACACAAGCTGTGTGCTATACAGCACAAGACAAAACATGAGATGAAAGCACGCGGCCGATGTAAACACAAACCATGTGCCACACAATACACAACACACTGAACACAGCGAACACGACAAGACAGAACGCTAACGTTACGCATGAGTACGACCATAAGGTCATCCTGTGCACTCACAACCGAAAACAAACACGCGGAGAATGCATGTCCGAATTCCAACACAAAAGTGAAACCAAACTAGACAGATGTGCCGTGATTCAAACACCACGCCCGCACATGTAACAAGACACCTGACATCGACGGAAGAAATGTGGGAATTAGGTTGAACTGTAAAATATCTGATGAAAATTGCAAATACTTAGAAATATGTTACAGCAGTTCGTCTTTCGAGTAAAATACACACAAAATCCACGACGAGACTGAGCACGAAGTCTTTAAAATAGCTTCCGCGTCAGCGATTTTTTTATTGGGTGAAATCGCTGTCAATCAAAAGGAGATGCAATCCTCCAATCATCACGCGGACGCCCGGACGCCAGGCCAGCCCACTTCCCTATTCACCCCAGAGACGCCCGGCGTCCGTGGGCGGGACATAATCGCAGCATTTATCCAATGACCGTCTAGTTTAACAGCACTAAAAAAAACTGTCCATTGAAGTCAATGGACGCCGAGCTTCAACGGGGAAATGCCATAGGAAAATGCACTGTGACGCGCTACAGGTATGCATGAGAAGGAGATCAAGTCAGCCGACCTGCTATTTGTAGCTTATTCTGAACGAACTCGTGTTCGAGATTACCGTGTTCTAACGCATTTTTACTCATTAAAATGTTAACACAATAGTACACATTTGATCATTATTTGTTTGACATTATAGGGGAAGCTGAGCTTCCCTTGCAGTCTTAAAGAAATCTCCACTGCTTCCAACCACTATAGATGGATTCTCAAATAGCTTACCTGATCTATCTAAGCTGCTAAGTGAACCCAAACAAACAGATGAATTAGAGGAAATGACTAGCAGTTTAAGCACCATTTTTACTAGTACATTAGATATTGTTGCACCAATTAGATTAAAAAAGGTTAGAGAGAAAACTAAGCACCATGCTTTAGTGCTACGCATGCTATCAAGAGAGAAACTCGCAACTTAGAGCGTAAATGGAAACAAACTAATTTAGAGGTCTTTAGAATCGCGTGGAAAGACAGTATGTCACGTTATAAAAAGGCCCTAAAAACAGCCAGGGCTGAGCATCTCCGCAAACTAATAGAAAATAACGTCTCGGTTACGTATGTAACCCTCGTTCCCTGAGTAGGGAACGGAGACGTTACGTCAGAAGTGACGGAGATTGGGGGTTTCGCATAGAAAGCCAATCCTCTTCGAGTATTTAAACACGAGCCAATGGCATGCAATGCCTTGGGGCTGCGGAAATTTGCATAGCGTACTCCGCCCTACTCCGTGAGTATAAAAGGAGGAAGTGAACGCAACCGCAGTATGTCTTCGCTGAGGAGCCAAGACTGAACTCGGCATCTACCCAGCGATACAGCAGAAGTGGCAGGGAGACGTAACGTCTCCGTTCCCTACTCAGGGAACGAGGGTTACATACGTAACCGAGACGTTCCCTTTCGTAGTCACTTCGAGTTACGTCAGAAGTGACGGAGATTGGGGGTCTGTGCCATCACGCCAACTTCAGGCTGTCTTCCAGTGCCCTGCGAAAGTCTGAACCCCCGAGCCTTACCTGTTTTCCTTAGGGGATCCGACTTAGACACAGGATTACCAAGGTACACTGGGAAACATATCCCGAAGGGGACATGCTACCAGCTGCCTACCGAAGGGAGGACTTACGAATACACATATGGCCACATAGGAGCACATATGGAATCACTGGAGCACCAACCGCAGGTGGCTACTAATTTCAGCTCCAGGGGTGGCAGATGGCTTGCCAAGGGAAGACACATGCTCAGAGAGGCTTACAGTGGATAATACACATGAGACGGTTACCATGGGGGGAACCGTACGCATGGAGGCACCTAGCCAGCATCCAGAGCCACAGCAGTGGTGCCCGCATCGTCGGTGCTGGAGGACTCAAGGCTTCAATGGAAGAACTGAGGAAATATCGCACTTATCCAGTCCGGGGAGTGGAGTGGCGAGCAAGCGAAGACACCTGAGCGGATCCAGAACTGGCCGAAACGAGTACGTGAGAGGATACCGGCTCAATTCGCAGATTATAGAATCTGGCGAAGGTGTTGGGTGTCGCCCAGCCTGCAGCTCTGCAGATGTCTGTTAGCGAGGCGCCGTGCGCTAAAGCCCAAGAGGAGGCCACACTCCGAGTGGAATGGGCCGTCACACCCAGGGGGCACGGAAGGCCTTGCTGCTGGTAAGACAAAGCAATGGCATCCACTATCCAGTGGGACAGCCGTTGCTTTGAGAGAGCCCTTCCCTTCTGGCTCCCCCCATGACAGACAAAGAGCTGGTCTGAGGTCCTGAAACACTGCGTTCTGTCGACATAGGTGCGTGAGCACGTACCGGACAGAGCAGTGCCAAGGCTGGGTCTGCCTCCTCCAGGGGCAGCGCTTGCAGGTTCACCACCAGGTCCCGGAGGGGAGTGGTAGGAACCTTGGGCATATATCCAGGCCGGGGTCTCAGGAATACGTGAGAGTAAGCCGGCCCGAACTCCAGGCACACTTCGTCAACAGAGAGTGCGAGCAGGTCCCTTACTCTCCTGATGGAGACCAATGCAATCAGGAGTGCTGTCACATAGGACAGGGCAAAAACTCTACCGACTGCAAAGGCTCCAGGGGAGGCCTCTGCAGAGCACCCAGGTCTACTGAGAGGTCCCCAGAGGGCAGGAGGGGAGGGAGGGGATTTAGCCCCCTCGCTCCCCTCAGGAACCTGATGACCAGGTCATGCTTCCCATAGACTTACCTTTCACTGCATCATGAGACGCGGCAATGGCCGCGACATAAATCCAAGGGGTGGAGGGCGACAGCCTACGCTCCAACCCCTCTTGCAGGAAGGAAGCACGACTCCGATCGAACATCTCCGGGGGTCTTCTCAGCGAGAAGAACACCAATTGACGAAGAGGTTCCACTTCAACGCATAAAGGTGTCTCGTGGACGACGCTCTTGCGGAAGTGATGGTTGCCGCCACCGCAGGTGGCAGCGAACTCAAACCTGCCTCGTCCCGTCCTGGAGCCACACGTGCAGCCTCCAAGATCGGGACAAGGGTGCCACAGAGTGCCCCGTCTCTGAGAGAGTGCGGTCTCAGAGGAATAGGCCAAGGAGGTGCTGTCGCGAGGAGCATGAGTTCGGAGAACCACGTCTTGGTGGGCCAGTAGGGGGCTACCAGCAAGACCTGCTCCTCGTCCTCCTTGATCTTGCACAACACCCGTGCAAGGAGGCTCACTGGGGGAACGCACACTTGCGTGGGCCCCGTGGCCAGCTGTGCGCCAGCGCATCCGAGCCGAGAGAGCCGCGGGTCAGAGAATAAACTGGGCGCAGTGGGACGAGTCCCGAGAGGCGAACAGGTCTATCTGTGCCTCCCCGAACTGGTCCCAAATCAGCTGGACCGACTGGGGATGGAGTCGCCATTCGCCGGAGATGGAACGGGCCCGGGACAGCTCGACGGCTGCCCGGTTCCGGTCTCCAGGAATGTAGCTGCACGAAGGGACCTCAGGTGCTTCTGACTCCATATCAAGAGGTGGCGGGCGAGCTGCGACAACCGGCGCGAGCGTAGACCCCCCTGGTGGTAGATGTACGCTACTGCCGTAGTGTTGTCTGAGCGGACAAGCACATGCTGGCCCTTGAGCACGCTCGGAAGCGGTGCCGGGCGAGCCGTGCTGCCAACAGCTCGAGGCAATTGATGTGCATGAGGCGCTGGGCTCCTGTCCAGGAACCGGCGGCTGCATGCCCATTGCACATGGCACCCCAACCCGTGGTAGACGCATCCGTGGAGACAACGAGATGCCTGGAAACTCGCTGAATAGGGACCCTGTCCGTAAAAAGCTGAGGTTCGACCACGGGAAGAAGGTTCGGCGGCACGTCGGAGTACTGGAACTCGGAGCGAGCCGCGATGCCATGCCCACCTCGGGACTCGATCGCGAAGCCACAGCTGAAGCGGTCTCATATGAAGCAAACCGAGCGGCGTACCGCGGATGCCATATGCCCCAGGAGCCTCTGAAATAGTTTCAGTGGAACCGCACTCTTGCCCTCGAACTGTCGAAGACAAGCCAGCAGTGAGTGCGCGCGCTCGTCGTGAGCTGCGCGGACATGGCGACCGAGTCTATCTCCATGCCGAGAAAAGAGATCCTCTGCACGGGGCAAAGTTTGCTCTTTTCCCGGTTGACCCGAAGGCCCAGACGGGCTTGGTGCCGTAGCACCAGGTCTCTGTGTTCGCAAACCCGAGCTCGAGAGTGTGCTAGTATCAGCCAGTCGTCGAGATAGTTCAGTGTGCGAACCCCGTGTTCGCGAAGGGGAACAAGGGCTGCCTCGACGATCTTCGTGAAGACGCGAGGGGACAGAGCTAACCCGACTGGGAGAACGGCGTACTGATATGCCTGGCCCTCGAAGGCAAACCGAAGAAACGGTCTGTGTCGAGGGAGAATGGAGACATGGAAGTACGCGTCCTTCAGGTCGATCGCTGCAAACCAATCCTGATACCGAACACATTCGAAAATGCGTTTGGCCGTGAGCATTCTGAACGGTAGTCGATGGAGAGAACGGTTCAAAATGCGCAGGTCCAGGATCGGTCGTAACCCACCGGTCTTTTTTGGGGACAATGAAGTAGGGGCTGTAAGCCCGGACCTCACCTCGGCTGGAGGGACCGTCTCGATTGCACCCTTCGCCAGCAGGGTCGCAATCTCCGCTCTCAAGACTGGGGCATTGCCACCAACCATCGCGGAGCGAACTCCCCTGAAGCGGGGAAGAGACCGTGCGAACTGAATCGCGTAGCCGAATCTGATCGTTCTGATGACCCAGTGGGATACCCGGGAAGCGCTAGCTAGGCTTCCAGGAAGTGAGCCAACGGGGTCATGCGAACCACAGACGTCCCCCCGGAGGGGCAGCGTGGCGGGTCGACTGGCACGCGTGCAGGAGTTACCCCGCTCGGATGCGTCGAAGCCCGCTCCCCGACAGAAGAGACCAGGGAAGGCAGAGCGTTCCACGGGGGTCTGTTCTGCCGGGGGTCTGGCGACAGAGGGGGAAGGGATTGGCGTAGCCCGGGGACGACACACGCACCCTTCCGCGCCCTCCGAGACAGAGAGGAATGAACGGGGCGACGCAATGGACGTCGTGCGCGCTCATGCCAGTCTGTGTGCTCCATGACAGTGTCAGCTTTTCCTCAACCAGCTCAGGGAGCTAGCTAGAACAAAAGATTCTCCACCGGCCCTCCACCGGGGAAGGAGGGGCCCTGCCACCGCCTCCTGAGAAAAACCATGACACTATCACTGAGCGGCCCGCCTCAGGAACATCGCTTCGCCTGGCGTTTAGCGGGGCACACGGCCTGAGGGGGGGGGGGGGGGGACGCTTACCTGTGGCCTCCTCCGCGACGCGAACCGGCTGAAGGCTGCTGCTGGGGCCGCGTGGGAGGGAAGGGAGCCGCAGGGGGGCGTCCTTGGCGGCGAGCTGACGGAGGCGTCCGAGCCGACGGCTGGTTGGAGGCAGCAGCTGGCCGTCGGGGCAGAGAAACCGCCTTCGTCTGCTCCTAGGCGGTCGAGAAGTGCTGGGCAAAGTCCTGGACCGCACCGCCGAACATATGATGCTCCTGGACCACAGCGGTGGGCATCACCTGACCAAGGGAGCGAGCGACCGCCTCCGTGACCCGTTTAAGGACAAGGTAGGCGGCAGGCTCGCAGCTCGCTTGGTCCGTCACCTCCTCGTGCACATTCCTGAGCAGCTAGCTTTGTAGGTGCTCATCATATGCAGGGCGGAGGCTGCCTGTCCCGCCGCTCTACAGAATCGCGCCGCCATAGACGACGAGAACCCATAGGCTTTGGAGGGGCATCTGAGAGCAACCGCCGGTTGACCGGGGGAGCCCCAGCGTACCCACAGACAGCCGCATCGCCGAGGGGAGGAAGGGCGGGGAACTAAAGCACGCCTTTTTTTTTTTTTTTTTTTTTTTTTAATTATTTATTTATTTATTTTTTAGTGCGTGTCAGTTCCGCATGCAACTCGGGGAAAAAAGGAAATTGGGGTTGGCCGTGGCCGTAAGGCGGCAGCGTTACCCAAAAACCAATTATTCAGCCGCGAGAGATCGGGATGGGGCAGAGTTCCACCCCCACCCGATGCTCACGGACGCCCGAGATAGCACGGCCCTCATCGCGGGATCAGACACGGCGGCGCTGACGCTCCCGAGGGAGGCAACGCGGCCGCATCCTCACTTCCCGAGGAGTCAAGCCCGCCTAGTGATGCTGTGATCGACATCGCATCATCATCTGGAGCGCTGCCCGAATCAACCGGTGCCACCAAAGAAGCAACCGACTGAATCGAACTAACGCTCGCTGGCTCTCGCACTGAGGCGGGAGGTGTGGCCCGAGGAATCGTCGGGGCTTTGTCCCACACCATCACCGTAAAATCATCAGGTCCCCGGGTCGACGGGCCCCCTATGGAGGAAACCGATCGAGCGGGGGGGACCGGGACTCTCACTCAAGTGAGATCATTGAGTCTCGACCTCAGTGTAGAGATGGTCATGTTCCCACAGAAGGAACATGAGTCATCCACGAACGCTGCTGCTGCATGCTGAAATGCCCAGGCATACAGAGCAGCGATCGTGACCATCAGATGACGACAGAAATCAACCACACCCAGAAGAACACGGGCGAACCGTCTTTAAAAAGACGTGCGCGTGCAGCTCTTTCAATGAGAGGAGGAAATTCACTCTTTCAGCGCTGAAGCGACCAGGGAGAAGCGCAAAGTCTGGCAGACCACTGCTCAGATCGCAGGCGATGCAGAATCTCGCTGGGTACCGCCGTCACACCAACACTGAAGAGGACGCTCGTCTCGAAGAGTCTTGAACAGTGCTTTCAGGAGTGAAGAGGTTCTCTTGGCTCCGAAGCGAAAACATACTGCGGTTGCGTTCACTTCCTCCTTTTATACTCACGGAGTAGGGCGGAGTACGCTATGCAAATTTCCGCAGCCCCAAGGCATTGCATGCCATTGGCTCGTGTTTAAATACTCGAAGAGGATTGGCTTTCTATGCGAAACCCCCAATCTCCGTCACTTCTGACGTAACTCGAAGTGACTACGAAAGGGAACCAAAATTATCCAAGGTTTTTATTTAACACCGTGGCTAGACTAACAAATAAACAGACATCACCAGAGCAGAATATTCCGTTACAGTTTAGTAGTAATGATTTTATTAATTACTTCAATGAGAAAATAGAAAGCATCTGAAACACATAAATGTACAATCCTCTGTGGTGTCTTGTGATTCAGCCTCAATTATGGCCCCTCTAGAACAACTACACCGCTTTACGACAGGAAGAGCTAAATAAACTTATCATTGCATCTAAACCAACAACATGTTCATTAGATCCAATACCCACTAAACTACTGAAACAACTCTTACCTGTAGTGGAAGAGCCTCTCCTCAATATTATTAACTCATCTTTATCTTTAGGTCATGTTCCAAAAATATTCAAGCTGGCAGTAATAAAACCTCTCATTAAGAAATTGCAATTAGATCCAAATAACTTAGCAAATTACAGACCCATTTCAAATCTTCCATTTATGTCCAAAATACTAGAAAAAGTTGTGTCCGCTCAATTGTGCTCTTTTTTTGCAAGAAAATGATATCTATGAAAAATTCCAGTCGGGATTCAGACCGCATCATAGTACAGAAACTGCGCTAGTTAAAATTACAAATGATTTACTTTTAGCTTCTGACCAAGGCTGTATTTCAATACTAGTTCTACTTGATCTTAGCGTTGCGTTCGACACTATAGATCATAAAATACTCTTGGATCGACTACAAAACTAGTAAACTACTGGTATTCAGGGACAGGCATTAAGCTGGTTTAGATCGTACTTATCGGACCGTTATCATTTTGTCTGTTTAAATGTTGAAAAATCAAAGATAACGTCAGTAGACTATGGAGTACCGCAAGGATCAGTGTTAGGCCCTCTGCTATTCTCAATATACTGTATATGCTGCCACTTGGTAATATCATAAGAAAACATGGAATTAATTTCCACTTTTACGCTGACAACACTCAATTATATATTTCATCACGACCAGATGAAAACACTAACTCATCTAAATTGACAGAGTGTCTCAAAGATATAAAATGCTGGATGACGCGTAATTTCCTGTTATTAAATTCAGATAAAGCAGAGGTATTACTTATTGGTCCAAAAAACTACACACAAAACCTCTTACAATACAACTTTAATATAGAAGGATGTCCTGTTACTTTATCCACTAAAGTAAAAGACCTGGGTGTTATACTAGACCGCAACTTCTTTCGAAAATCATATTTCATATGTTACAAGAACAGCCTTTTTCCACCTTAGAAACATTGCTAAGCTACGTAACATGCTATCTGTTTCTGATGCAGAAAAGTTAGTTCATGCATTCATGACCTCGAGACTAGATTACTGTAATTCTTTATTAGCCGGTTGCCCTGCATCCTCAATAAACAAGCTACAGTTAGTACAAAATGCAGCTGCTAGAGTTCTTACTAGGTCAAGAAAATATGATCATATAACACCGATTTTATCATCTCTACACTGGTTACCTATTAAGTTCCATATCAATTACAAAATACTACTATTGACCTATAAAGCCCTAAATGGTTTAGCTCCTGTGTATTTAATGGACCTTCTTTCGCCCTACAATCCACCGTGTTCTTTAAGATCACTAAATTCGAGGCTTCTGGTCATTCCTAGGATATCTAAGTCCACTAAAGTAGGGAGGGCATTCTCGCATTTAGCTCCAAAACTCTGGAATAGCCTTCCCGATACGGTCCGAGGCTCTGACTCACTATCACAGTTTAAAACTAGATTAAAGACGCATCTCTTTAGTCAAGCATTCACATAATGCTTAACCTTTTATTCCTCTGTTGAATCAGATCAGATGCATTAATACTATAAAACTTGAAACGTCTGTAGGTTATTTGTATTGGTTGCATAGTATTTACAGTCATTACTTTCCTGTGTGTATTGTGTGGATGACGGGTGGTTGGGCAGATATTGTGTTTTGCGGTAGGTGGTATGCCATACGGAACCGTTGCCACTGAAACGCATTTCCGCGACAGTGGGGCTCGACAGCCTTAGTCAAACGGGTAGGCGCGTATGGCTGGGTTGCGGAGAGTTTGGGTTGCGGAGAGTTTGTGAGATTGTGGTTTTTTAACATCTACTCTTGTGTAATGGAAATCATTATGAACATCAGCTATGCTACTTATTATTGAAATTGTTTATCTGCCTTTCTGCCGTTATCTCGGGACGCTTGTCCCAAGAAAAATGGCGTTCGTCAGCCCCAGTTTTGTATCCATCCTCTCACGGAGACTTCAGATGCCCTAACGCCTGTGAAGAGACGACTCAGCACCGACGATATGTTATGCCCTTAATATTACATGTTTAACTAAATGTATTTTTTCCATGTACTTTTCTGAAATGCACTTTCTGTAAAGCTGCTTTGAAACAATATGTATGTTGGCCAGAGGAGAACTGGCCCCAACTGAGCCTGGGTTGTCCCAAGGTTTTTTTTCTCCACAATCACCTGATGGAGTTTTGGTTCCTTGCCACTGAAGCCTTGCTTTTGGCTTGCTTAGTTGGGAACATTTAATGTTCAACAACATTATTGATCTGTGTTGTATTACTTTCATGTTATCACTGTGAAGCTGCTTTGATACAATCTGTATTGTAAAAAGCACTATATAAATAAATGTGACTTGACTTGACTTGACTCCGGTCCAGATGTAAATAATAGTGTCGAACTGCAGTGTCAGTTTGAGGCAGAATCAGACCGATCGTCGTTGTCGTAGACACAAAATAACATAACTAGTAGCCTAGTGGCTATAAAGCCAGCGCTGGCATTTGAAAAAAAAAAAAAAAACACAAGGCTACGTCAGGAATTATACATGCACATTTAAAATGATTAAGTCTTAGCCTACTTACAGGTTGTGGCCCATAAACTGCTGCCTCTTGTTTTAAAGTTGAAACTGCTTGATGTTTTAGTAACAGTTTCTTGTTGAATCCGGTGTTGAATTCGTGGAGATTCTGGAAGCTGTCTTCCGTAAAATGCGCAGCTCAGAGAGCTAAATTACGATCCTTATTTTCAGGAACATAATCAAAATTGTATCCATTGTTGACGAAGCACAGTGTCCGTGGGAAGCTCGAACACAGAAGACCTGACAGCTGGATGAACATGACACACTCGACGAGCCGCAGAAATATGGCAATGCCCCGGAGGGAGGGTTGAGGCAAATGTATGGGTAAGTGACATCTAAAACCCAGCTGTAGTCCCAATCAAGTCGTTTTTGTAGGCAATATACTTCCTGATTTTTAAAAGACGATATCTCTGTTTACACTAAACTTTCAGCGCTGCAACTTTGCAGATACTGTTCATGCACCAACAGCAACATTACGTTTGTTCACAGTGCACACTGGGGAGCACAGATGATTATTTTCATGCCCTATGGAGCTGTCAATCAGTTCACTCATTCTGGATATCAGTGACCACAAAACTGTCCGTTATCATCTTATTGTCATAGTACTATTGTCACTACTGTTGCAGATTGCTAGAGCTTATGTTACTATTGTTGTCATGAATATTATCATTATAAATGTCACAGGTCGAGGGGAGGAACGCTCGGGTGACCAACCACCCCCCCTCTAACTGAGTCACCACCGTGAGGAGCCGACACCACAGGCACACAACAGAGGACCCGGAGACAGAGATAAATTTCAAAGGAGTAACAATCTTTATTAAGCCAAAGGTTTCTCACAGTTCAAGAGACTCTCGGCGATGTATGATGATGGAGCAGGGGGGTTGAAGCTTACTTCTCCCCAGCGGTGCTGCAGACTTCCAGACCCAAGAGAAAGTATGTCAGGTAAGGATTCTTCACGGTACAAAGTACTCTCGTTGGTGCACAGTAATGAAGCAGTGGATTAAAAGCTTACTTTTCCCCCAGCGGTGCTGCAGACTTCCAGACTCAGACAGCAAGTATGGCAGGTAAGGATTCTTCACAGTACAGAGTACTCTCGTTGGTGCACGATAATAAAGCAGTGGATTAAAAGCTTACTTTTCCCCCAGCGGTGCTGCAGACTTCCAGACTCAGACAGTAAGTATGGCAGGTAAGGATTCTTCACAGTACAGAGTACTCTCGTTGGTGCACGATAATAAAGCAGTGGATTAAAAGCTTACTTTTCCCCCAGCGGTGCTGCAGACTTCCAGAGTCGGACAGCAAGTATGGCGGGTAAGGATTCTTCACAGTACAGAGTACTCTCGTTGGTGCACGATAATAAAACAGTGGATTAAAAGCTTACTTTTCCCCCAGCGGTGCTGCAGACTTCCAGACTCAGACAGCAAGTATGGCGGGTAAGGATTCTTCACAGTACAGAGTACTCTCGTTGGTGCACGATAATAAAGCAGTGGATTAAAAGCTTACTTTTTTTCCCCAGCGGTGCTGCAGACTTCCAGACTCAGACGGTAAGTATGGCAGGTAAGGATTCTTCACAGTACAGGGTACTCTCGTGGGTGCACGGTAATGAAGCAGTGGATTAAACGATTACTTTATCAGCGTTGCTGTATACTTCTGGGCTCAAACAGTAAGTAGAACAGGTGAGGATATTCACAGTACACAGTACTCTCTCTTCAGTTCACAATAGGGAGACAGTGAGTCATAAGGTTACTTTACCAGTGGTGCTGTATGCTTCTGGGCTCAAACAGCAAGTAGAACAGGTGTGGATCTTCACAGTACAAAGTACTCTCTCCTCAGTTCACAGTAGGGCGACAGTGGGTTAAACGATTACTTTATCAGCGTTGCTGTATACTTCTGGGCTCAAACAGTAAGTAGAACAGGTGAGGATAGTCACAGTACACAGTACTCTCTCTTCAGTTCACAATAGGGGGACAGTGAGTCATAAAGTTACTTTACCAGTGGTGCTGTATGCTTCTGGGCTCAAACAGCAAGTAGAACAGGTGGAGATCTTCACAGTACAAAGTATTCTCTCCTCAGTTCACAGTAGGGCGACAGTGGGTTAAACGATTACTTTATCAGCGTTGCTGTATACTTCTGGGCTCAAACAGTAAGTAGAACAGGTGAGGATAGTCACAGTACACAGTACTCTCTCTTCAGTTCACAATAGGGAGACAGTGAGTCATAAGGTTACTTTACCAGTGGTGCTGTATGCTTCTAGGCTCAAACAGCAAGTCGAACAGGTGGGGATCTTCACAGTACAAAGTACTCTCTCTTCAGTTCACTGTATCACTCTGGGCTTCTGACGGGGGCAGATATAATAACCTTCCACGAACGTGTAAGCATGGATGGGGGCCACTTCTCAACAAAGACACAGCACACTTGTGTTCACTTCAATTCCACAGCAATAAATCAATGTGTATCAATAAGGCAAAAGCACTGCAATTCACTCACACGATAGGGTTGGACAGAGGCCCCACTCCGGCCGTTGCGCTCGTTTACAGGGTTTTCACTTTTAATTCCTCCTCATCACACTCTGAAACACATAGCTCCTCCAACAGTCAGATCCACATTCACTGTATCCTCTTCAAGTGGTTCAAATGTTCATAAGATGAAAACAATTCACTTATCTTTCCTCTCTCCTTCCACAGCACAGATCCAGCCCTAGCTCGGTCCAGCAGTCTTCCCACAAACGATCAATCTGACCCAGCAACTCGAATGGGCGATCTCCACACTCCAACGATTTTTCCAAGGAAGCCTGTATCCAGCACTGCCCAGAGTCAACCCACTTTAATGTCTGCTCTTGTCAACCCTTTGGAATCTTGACACACTGTACACCCACCAACCACACTGCAAACACTCTCTAAATGCTCCTTTTATATTGTGGCTTATGAAACAGGAAGCCTGTGTGAGCGCCGCTCCTCTCTCCCTCACACCTGCCATGCATTAGCGCTAATCAGTACGGGCATGTTTCCATCACACCCGGAACCGTAGTGGAGTGTTGCACCCAATACGTTCCCCTAGGAAACTCAGGACTCTCAAGAAGGTTCCGTTTACTGAGTGATTTTGTCACCCGTGACATCCCCCCTTGCCAATCGGTTCCAGTCCCTGGAACGGGCGTCCCTCAATTCCATTCGCCGTACCTCTCAGGTGGTTGTCCTCGGGTGTTCCGTTGAGATCGTCGGGGTGGCGAGGGCAGAGCCGCTCTGGCTTCAACCTCAGGGTCCCTCGGGACCACAGCCCACCCTATCATAGGTGCCTCTAAGGCGGGTGGTGCACTTGGAGCCTCAGCCGCTAGTTGCGGGTAATTCGGACAGGGACGGAGCAGGTTTCGATGGAGCATCCGTATTGGTCCGGGCTTCCCTTCGGGCCGTACAGAGTAGACGGGGGCATCAGGCCCTTGTCGTTGTTCCACCACATATGGCGTCGACTCCCAGCGGGCACTGAGCTTCCCTTTCCCTGGGCGCCGGTTGTCCCATACCAGCACTCGCTCCCCAGGTAACAAAGGGGCCTCTCGGGCAGTCCGGTCGTATAGTCTCTTATTCTTGGCGGCTGCTGTACTCAGATGGTCTGAGACTCGTCGGTAGGCATTGAGCAGTTGGTGGTGGTGCCGATTTACCCAGTCAGTGGTACTATACCCTCTTTCTGCAGCCTCGGTCCCCATGAGCAAGTCCACAGGCAAGCGGAGATGGCGCCCAAACATAAGGTAGGAAGGAGCATACCCGGTGACACTGTGCACACTGTTGTTGTATGCTTGTAACAGCGAGGGAAGACTCTCTGCCCATTGGCCCTGTTGTTCACTCTCTAGGGTCCCCAGCAACCCCAGCAAGGTCTGGTTGAATCTTTCGCACCCTCCGTTACCCTGAGGGTGGTATGAGGTCGTATGGGTCTTTCGGCAGCCATAGAGGCGGCTCAGCTCTTGGATGACCCGGGACTCGAAATTTGAACCTTGGTCCGAGTGTAGGGTTTCTGGGCAGCCAAAAGGTTGTATCACTGCTCTCCAAAGGGCGTTGGCTGTGGTAACTGCCGTTTGATCGACGGTGGGGACGGCCCAGGCATATTTAGTAAATAGGTCCGTCATGACCAGGATATTCTGGAATCTGTCTGTTGGTCGACCCAGAGTCAGGAAATCTATCCCTACGATATGCAGAGGTGCTTTCGGTCGCAGGGGGACCAATGGAGCTCGGACCTCCTTCCTGCGTTTGAACAAGGTACACCGTGGGCAGCTCTGAACAAATTCCTCAACTTTCTTTTCCATCCTAGGCCAGTGGAAATACCTCCTCAGCAGGGACAGTGTCCTCTCTTGGCCCTGATGGCCAGTATGGGTGTGATAGGCATTCAACAGCTCCGAAACTTGGCCCTCTGGTACAACAACTTGGTGTACAGTCTCCTGTGTGCGGGGATCCCGCCTTGAACGACAGATTACTCCTTCTCGGAGTTGCAGCCTCTTCCACTGTCTCAGAAGCTGTCGTACCCCCACCGTCTGAGACCGTCTTTCCTCTGCCCTCGGCATGTTTCCCTGTCGGAGGTACAACAGGAGCTGACCCAAATCTGCATCTCTCTGCTGCAGCTCTCTCCACCGTCCGGGGTCCCACCCCCAACTAGATGGAACAGACTCCGGGGCCCCGGGAGCTTCCACCACGGCCACCAGCAACTCATCTTCGGTACCAAGGGCACCGAGGGGTGCTTGATCGTCTCTCTGGGTGGCTGGGAGTCTGGACAGGGCATCTGCATTTACGTGCTCTCTGC
Source organism: Pimephales promelas (assembly GCF_988280905.1). NCBI lineage: Eukaryota > Metazoa > Chordata > Actinopteri > Cypriniformes > Leuciscidae > Pimephales > Pimephales promelas. Next base: position 15,170,017 of record NC_142769.1, read on the forward strand.
CGGGACGATATTTTAGCTGGTAATCATAATTTGCTAGCTGTGCCACCCAGCGCTGCTCCACTGCCCCCAATTTAACGGATTGCAAGTGTACTAAGGGATTGTTGTCTGTAATCACCGTTACCTTGGCTCCCCACAAGTAGTCTTTAAACTTCTCCGTCATGGCCCACTTCATCGCCAGTAGTTCGATTTTAAAGGAGCTATAGTTTGCAGCGTTTCGTTCGGCGGGATGTAAACTTCGACTTGCGTAAGCTATCACTCTCTCCACTCCTTGATGTTCTTGGGCCAGCACGGCCTCCAATCCTGCATTGCTGGCGTCAGTGTACAGGAGAAACGGCTGGGTGAAATCTGCATAGGCTAAGATTGGGGCCTTCAGGAGTTCCTGTTTAAGGTTCTGGAAAGCGGTCTCACAGGTGGAATCCCAGTGTACTGAGGGGGAGCCTTTACCACGGGCACGTCCAGTGCCAGCCAAGAGTTGGTTCAGTGGCTTAGCAAGCCCAGAGAATCCCTTTATAAAGCGACGATAATATCCCACAAAGCCCAGGAACGACCGCACCTGTCTTACTGTCCGGGGTGGCTCCCATCCTTGGACCGCCGCCACCTTCTCTGGGTCCGGGGAGATCCCTACCGCACTAACACGATGTCCCAAGAACTGCACCTCTTTCCGCAGTAACTGGCATTTTTCCGGCCTAAGCTTCAGCCCATATTTCTCCATGGCCCTGAAAACTCCTTCCAGATGATGCAGGTGAGTGTGGAAATCAGGGGAGAAGACGATCACATCGTCTAGGTAGACCAGCGTTGAGTCGACTAATTGTCCTCCTAGGCAGCGCTGCATCAGGCGTTGGAAAGTCGCAGGAGCGTTGCACAGACCGAATGGCATACGGTCCCATTCAAATAACCCAAACGGGGTGGTGAAAGCTGTCTTCTCCCTATCTCGGTCATCCACCTGCACCTGCCAGTATCCACTTGCCAGGTCCAATGTCGAGTACCATGCCACTTGGGTAAGACTGGTGAGTGAGTCTTCAATCCGTGGCAACGGGAATGCATCTTTCTTCGTTACACTGTTAAGTTTGCGATAGTCGACGCAAAACCTCCAGGCTCCCGTCTTCTTCTGCACCAGAACGATGGGCGCAGCCCAAGGACTACTGCTTTCTCGGATGATTCCTCCCTCCAGCATACCTTTCAACAGGGTGCGGACCTCGGTATAAAGAGTGGGGGGCACCGGACGGTACCGCTCTCGACTAGGCGTCGCCTCACCAGTGGGTATTTGATGCTTCACCACCCCTGTGCAGCCATAGTCCTCTTCATGTTTTGAAAACACATGTTGCCACTTCCTCAAAAGCTCCTGAAGCTGTACCACTTGCTCCTCTTCCAGATTCTCACCCTTCAGGGACTCTCCCATCAGATGGGCCGGCATCCCTCTTCCAACCGAACCCAGTTCTACCTCAACAGGGCGGACGGCAACTTCCACCACCGCAGGGCCCACCTGTCTGAAGCAGACAGCTTGGTGCTCGTGCACCTGGGCAGGACGTACCGAGGAAACTCGGGCCAGACGTTGATGTCGACGAAGGAGCACTGGGTAAGGATTTGTGTTCCGTACTTTTACTGAGACTCGCCCCCGATGGACAACCGCCAGTCCGTGAGCCACTTCAACTGGCTGACAATCTTCGTGAGGCTCTACCAGGACACAGGTGCCTGACCCACGGGGTCTTGCGGGTACTCGGACCCAAAGAACGGTCTCACTCTGAGCTGGGATGGACAGAGCATACCTACAGGCAACTCGACCGATGTCTTCCCTCTCTTCTATGTGATTAGCTGCGTGCACTCTTTTACAATCGGCCAGAATTCGGTCCCAGTCCTGTTTTGCCGGTGACGGAGACATCCGAGCCGGCGGGCCCCGGAACAATTCTTCCCAGCAATCCAGTATAACGTTCATCCCTAAAAGTGCTCGATGATTTCCCAAGCAATGATCTCGGACAATAACTACCCCTTTTTGTTGGACGGGGACCCCTTGGACAAGAAAGTCTACCACGATGTACCCTGTGTAGGGGATGTCCAAACCATTGGCCCCCCGTAGGGTCAGCCTGGAAGCTTCAGTTGCTTGGAGCCGATGATCTGCGAACAACTCCTGGGCCAGGCTCTCCGAGAATAGCGTAACTTGAGACCCTGTGTCAACCAAACAGTCTATCGTGACTCCATTAGCTTGAACCTCCACGGTAGGGCAATGTCCCACCCAGTCATCTCGTGCAACAGGAACAGAAAGAGGGTCACACAAAGGGGTCCCGGCCACTTGACCCACAGTGGCCGGTGGAACTAAAAACCCCCTTGAGAACCCCGACGAAGCCCACACTGGCGACTGATATGTCCAGGATCTCCACAATTTATACAAATGGGCCTTCCTTGGTCGTCCCACTGGAACCGGGGGCCCACAGGGCGTAGGGGGCGGCGCAGAGGACCTCGCCCTTCCTCTGAATATGACCTCTCTCGCCCCACTGCTCCGCCTTCAACTCGTCCTCGGCGAAGTTCACCCAGCAGGTTCCGGGATAATTCCGCCATCTGTCCCTTGACATCCTCCAACAGTTTGGCCCTCAGTTTCTGCTTCCAATCGCTCGGTTCGACAGGCGCAGGTCCACTGGCACTACTTGCTGCCACACAGACTGGTGTGCGAGTTACCTCTCCCTGGTCCAGTTCTAATGCCAAGGCCTCTTGTCGCAGAGCCTCGAAGGTCATAGTGGGGTCTCGTCGAAGCTGGAGTCGTATGCCCTGACGTACTGGCCCTTCACGCAGCCCCAAGACGAATTGATCTCGTAACAAGTCATCCCCTTCACCCAGTCCATGATCCGGTCGCCCCTTCAGCCAGCCAAACTGCTCCCGCAACTTCAAGGAGTATGCCCGAAGTGTCTGCGTAGGCCCCTGTTTATAGTTAAAGAACTGGGCACGAAGAGTGGCCACTGGGGTGGAGTCTCCATATAATCCGAACAAGAAATCGAAGATAGTTTTTGCGGTAGCACGTGTGGCTTCCGATGCAGCCAGAACTTCCCTTTTGGCTTCTCCTTCCAGCGACCCCAACACAAACTGTACTCTCTGTGCTGCACTCAGTCCCTGTAGTCCAGCCAGATACTCCGTCTGCGCCTTCCAATTATGTAAGCTTAACTCCGATCCCGGTCCTCCATAGTGCTGCGCCCAGGGAGCTCCCATGAAGATCGGCATGACTTGAGGACGAGCCGCAGGTGCCTCTTCGTCCGCCATTGCGTACCTGTGGCCGCTACAACTCACGGTGTGTACCCTGCCGACTACGCCACTTCTGATGTCACAGGTCGAGGGGAGGAACGCTCGGGTGACCAACCACCCCCCCTCTAACTGAGTCACCACCGTGAGGAGCCGACACCACAGGCACACAACAGAGGACCCGGAGACAGAGATAAATTTCAAAGGAGTAACAATCTTTATTAAGCCAAAGGTTTCTCACAGTTCAAGAGACTCTCGTCGATGTATGATGATGGAGCAGGGGGGTTGAAGCTTACTTCTCCCCAGCGGTGCTGCAGACTTCCAGACCCAAGAGAAAGTATGTCAGGTAAGGATTCTTCACGGTACAAAGTACTCTCGTTGGTGCACAGTAATGAAGCAGTGGATTAAAAGCTTACTTTTCCCCCAGCGGTGCTGCAGACTTCCAGACTCAGACAGCAAGTATGGCAGGTAAGGATTCTTCACAGTACAGAGTACTCTCGTTGGTGCACGATAATAAAGCAGTGGATTAAAAGCTTACTTTTCCCCCAGCGGTGCTGCAGACTTCCAGACTCAGACAGTAAGTATGGCAGGTAAGGATTCTTCACAGTACAGAGTACTCTCGTTGGTGCACGATAATAAAGCAGTGGATTAAAAGCTTACTTTTCCCCCAGCGGTGCTGCAGACTTCCAGACTCGGACAGCAAGTATGGCGGGTAAGGATTCTTCACAGTACAGAGTACTCTCGTTGGTGCACGATAATAAAACAGTGGATTAAAAGCTTACTTTTCCCCCAGCGGTGCTGCAGACTTCCAGACTCAGACAGCAAGTATGGCGGGTAAGGATTCTTCACAGTACAGAGTACTCTCGTTGGTGCACGATAATAAAGCAGTGGATTAAAAGCTTACTTTTTTTCCCCAGCGGTGCTGCAGACTTCCAGACTCAGACGGTAAGTATGGCAGGTAAGGATTCTTCACAGTACAGGGTACTCTCGTGGGTGCAGTGGATTAAACGATTACTTTATCAGCGTTGCTGTATACTTCTGGGCTCAAACAGTAAGTAGAACAGGTGAGGATATTCACAGTACACAGTACTCTCTCTTCAGTTCACAATAGGGAGACAGTGAGTCATAAGGTTACCAGTGGTGCTGTATGCTTCTGGGCTCAAACAGCAAGTAGAACAGGTGTGGATCTTCACAGTACAAAGTACTCTCTCCTCAGTTCACAGTAGGGCGACAGTGGGTTAAACGATTACTTTATCAGCGTTGCTGTATACTTCTGGGCTCAAACAGTAAGTAGAACAGGTGAGGATAGTCACAGTACACAGTACTCTCTCTTCAGTTCACAATAGGGGGACAGTGAGTCATAAAGTTACTTTACCAGTGGTGCTGTATGCTTCTGGGCTCAAACAGCAAGTAGAACAGGTGGAGATCTTCACAGTACAAAGTATTCTCTCCTCAGTTCACAGTAGGGCGACAGTGGGTTAAACGATTACTTTATCAGCGTTGCTGTATACTTCTGGGCTCAAACAGTAAGTAGAACAGGTGAGGATAGTCACAGTACACAGTACTCTCTCTTCAGTTCACAATAGGGAGACAGTGAGTCATAAGGTTACTTTACCAGTGGTGCTGTATGCTTCTAGGCTCAAACAGCAAGTCGAACAGGTGGGGATCTTCACAGTACAAAGTACTCTCTCTTCAGTTCACTGTATCACTCTGGGCTTCTGACGGGGGCAGATATAATAACCTTCCACGAACGTGTAAGCATGGATGGGGGCCACTTCTCAACAAAGACACAGCACACTTGTGTTCACTTCAATTCCACAGCAATAAATCAATGTGTATCAATAAGGCAAAAGCACTGCAATTCACTCACACGATAGGGTTGGACAGAGGCCCCACTCCGGCCGTTGCGCTCGTTTACAGGGTTTTCACTTTTAATTCCTCCTCATCACACTCTGAAACACATAGCTCCTCCAACAGTCAGATCCACATTCACTGTATCCTCTTCAAGTGGTTCAAATGTTCATAAGATGAAAACAATTCACTTATCTTTCCTCTCTCCTTCCACAGCACAGATCCAGCCCTAGCTCGGTCCAGCAGTCTTCCCACAAACGATCAATCTGACCCAGCAACTCGAATGGGCGATCTCCACACTCCAACGATTTTTCCAAGGAAGCCTGTATCCAGCACTGCCCAGAGTCAACCCACTTTAATGTCTGCTCTTGTCAACCCTTTGGAATCTTGACACACTGTACACCCACCAACCACACTGCAAACACTCTCTAAATGCTCCTTTTATATTGTGGCTTATGAAACAGGAAGCCTGTGTGAGCGCCGCTCCTCTCTCCCTCACACCTGCCATGCATTAGCGCTAATCAGTACGGGCATGTTTCCATCACACCCGGAACCGTAGTGGAGTGTTGCACCCAATACGTTCCCCTAGGAAACTCAGGACTCTCAAGAAGGTTCCGTTTACTGAGCGATTTTGTCACCCGTGACATAAATACTATCATTGTTACTACCACCACTAATACTAATATATACTGTATATCTTTGTGTTTGTCAAAGTCTCTATCATATCCTCTACAACTATTCAGATACTCCCTAATTGCATCACAGAAAGGATCTCGTATGCCTACATACCACTTTGTCGATGACTGTGTGGGGCTGTTTTGTATTTTTCTGTTCTCTGTGTTTATTTCTCACTGAATCTTACCTGGTATGTGTTACTGTTTTGTTAATCTGCAATAAAAAAAAATAAAAATAAAAATCAGGACATTGGCGGCTTCAGTTCCCTTTCGTAGTCACTTCGAGTTACGTCAGAAGTGACGGAGATTGGGGGGGGATTTCGCATAGAAAGCCAATCCTCTTCGAGTATTTAAACACGAGCCAATGGCATGCAATGCCTTGGGGCTGCGGAAATTTGCATAGCGTACTCCGCCCTACTCCGTGAGTATAAAAGGAGGAAGTGAACGCAACCGCAGTATGTTTTCGCTTCGGAGCCAAGAGAACCTCTTTAGAGCCCTGCACGGGCCTCAAATCTAGGCCCTAGCCCGGCCCTGGCCCGAGACGTCCAGGCCCTAGCCCGGCCCGTGTCCGACAGCTCATCAGAATGATCAGCCCGAGTCCGACCCGAGCCCGTTATTTAAAAAAAAAAAAAAAAAAAAAAAAAAAAACACCTTACACAGCCTGCCCTGTTGCAACAGTCATTTAAACAGATATGTTTTGTCGTCAATGGCAAAGTAGTTACCGTTTAGATTATTTTCATTTCTTTATAAAGTTAATTAAGACAAATATTTCTTTTTATTTATTTTTTTTATGACGACCAAGCACCCGACAGCGAGTTAAACATATTTGATCCATTTATAGCCTCTCAAATCAACACTTTACTTGGCTACAATAAAATCCATAGATATAAAACAACTTAAACATACTCACACAGACAGTTAACGTTAGTTTAAACGTTTGTGAAACGTTTATTGTCATTTTTGAAAAGCTGAGGCAAAAAGCTGAGGCAAACTGCTCTGCTGCTCGCAACAGCGCTCGTAAATGCATTTACAATACAATAGGCTACAATACAGAGAATGCAATCTAAACAAATCAAATAAATTACATTAAAAACAAACATGCAGGTTATCTTACCTCAAAAATCAAGTCTTCACTACAGAACATGGCCATTCGTATTTCCAAAAGTTTCCAACAGACTCATGAAACTAAAGTCCAATCAAACAAAAAACATCAAGACAACCTCCTAAACTGTCTCTTACAGAGCATCGTGCAGAAAAAGCACCATCCACCGTGGAAAGTTTTAATCCAGTCGTACTTTTTCCAGCTGGGCTGAAGTCACGCTCACTACTCCTGCTGCTGGCGGGACACTAACAGAGAACGAGCCGGTCGCGCGGATCGCGTTGCCGGGGAAACCTGTGTGCGCGTGTGCGTGCCGTGACCTGACTGTCAGTCATATATGTCAGTATGATAGATTATAAAACGTCTTTCTATGTTTGCTTTTCAATAGTCATCTTCTCATATTTTATTTTAAGTAATATCTAAAATAGGCTATAAAAAGATAAGCCTAAAACAGGCCCGAGGCCCGGCCCGCGTGTGAACTATGACGTTAAAATTGGCCCGAAGCCCGGCCCGAGGAGTGTAAATAAGTCGGGGCCCGTCGGGCTCGGGCTGAAATGCAGGCCTCTAAACCTCTTCACTCCTAAAAGCTGATTCAAGACTCTTCGAGAACGAGCGTCCTCTTCAGTGTTGGTGTGACGGCGGTACCCAGCGAGATTTTGCATCGCCTGCGATCTGAGCAGTGGTCTGCCAGACTTTGCACTTCTCCCTGGTAGCCTCAGCGCTGAAAGAGTGAATTTCTCCTTTCTCATAAAAGTGAAAGAGCTGCACGTGGCACGTCTTTTTAAAGATGGTTCGCCCGTGTCCTTCTGGATGTGGTAGATTTCTGTCATCATCTGATGGTCACGAACGCTGCTTTGTATGCCTGGGCATTCAGCATGCAGCAGCAGCGTTCGTGGATGACTCATGTTCCTTCTGTGGGAGCATGACCATCTCCACACTGAGGTCGAGGCTCAATGATCTCACTAGAGTGAGAGCCCCGGTCCCCCCCACTCGATCGGCTTCCTTCACGAAAGGGGGCCCGTCGACCCGGGGACCCGGCGATCTAACGGTGACGGTGTGGGATAAAGCCCCGACGATTCCTCGGGCCACACCTCCCGCCTCAGTGCGCGAGCCAGCGAGCGCCAGCTCGATTCAGTCGGCTGTCTCTTCGGCGGCGCCGGCTGCTTCTAGCAGCGCTCCAGATGATGATGTGATGTCTATCACTGCATCACTAGGCGGGCTTGAGTCCTCGGGAGAGGAAGATGCGGCTGCGTTGCCCCCTTCGGGAGTGCCAGCGTTGCCCGTGTCAGATCCCGAGCTGACGGCCATGCTGTCTCGAGCCGCTGGGAGTATCGGGCTAGAATGGAAACCTCCATCCTGCCCCGATCTCTCGCGGATGGATAACTGGTATCTGGACAAAGCTGCCGCCGCAAGGCCACGGCCAACTCCAATACCTTTTTTCCCCGAGCTGCATGCGGAGTTATCGCGCTCTTGGGGGCTCCTTTGTCCACTCGAGAGCGCGATCTCTCCCCCGCCTTTCCCCCCCTCGACGGTGGGGCCGCCCGTGGGTACACTGGGATGCCCCCGGTGGAGCACTCTGTTGCGATGCAGCTGTGTCCACAGAGCGCCTCCACCCGTGGTCCTCCTAAGCACCCATCCAAAGCCTGTGGGTTCTCGTCTGCTATGGCGGCGCGATCCTATAGAGCGGCGGGACAGGCGGCCTCCGCTTTGCATGCGATGAGCACTTTGCAGGTCTTCCAAGCGAAGATGCTCAGAGACATGCACGAGGGCGGGACTGACACGACGGCATTTAAAGATTTGCGGTCCGCCACTGACCTTGCTCTCCGGGCAACGAAAGTGGCTGCTCGCGCCGTCGGTCAGGTGATGGCCACTTGTGTGGTTCAGGAGCGCCATCTCTGGCTCAACCTGGCAGATACGCGGAGCGCTGAGCGGACTCGTCTGCTCGACGCTCCGCTCTCCCAGGTTGGCCTTTTCGGCGGTGCGGTCGAGGACTTCGCCCAGCAGTTCTCCACCGCCCAGAAGCAGACGGAGGCCATCAAACACATCCTGCCCCGGCGACCAGCTGCTGCCTCCACCCAGTCATCGGCGCAGGTGCCTCCCTCTGCTCGCCGCCGAGGACGCCCCCCTGCGGCTCCCCTCCCGCCCGGCCCCAGCAGCAGCCTTCACCCGGGCCCCGGCGTCGAGGAGGCCGCAGGCCGGCGTCACAGCCCCCTCAGGCCGCTCGCCCCGCTAAACGCCAGGCCAAGCGAAGATCCTGACACGGGCCGCTCAGTGACGATCTCGAGTCTTTCACAGGAGGTGGTAGCAGGCCCCCTCCTTCCCCCGGTGGAGGGCCGGGGGAGAATCTTTTGTTCTCAGCTCCCCGCTGCTCACCCACGGGTGGGCAGCACCCTGAACTGGTTAAAGAAAGACTTGACATCCTCACTGAGCTCACAGACTGGAGTGGGTGCGCTCGATGCCCCCGTGCGTCAGCCCACACACTCCTCTCTGTCTCTGAGGGCGCGGAAGGGTGCGTGTGTCGCTCCCGGGCTACGCCAATCCCTTCCCCCTCTATCGCCAGACCCCCGGCAGAACAGACCCCCGTGGAAGGCTCCGCTTTCCCTGGTCCCTTCTGTCGGGTAGCGGGCTTCGACGCATCCGAGCGGGGTAACTCCTGCACGCGTGCCAGTCGACCCGCACCGCTGCCCCTCCGGGGGGACGTCTGTGGTTCGCATGGCTGGACAGGAGCCCAGCGCCTCATGCACATCAATTGCCTCGAGCTGTTGGCAGCACGGCTCGCCCTGCACCGCTTCCGAGCGTTGCTCAGGGGCCAGCATGTGCTTGTCCGCTCACTTCCTGGAAGCCTGGCTAGCGCTTCCCGGGGTATCCCGCTGGGTCATCAGAACGATCAGATTCGGCTACGCGATTCAGTTCGCACAGTCTCCTCCCCGCTTCTGGGGAGTTCGCTCCACGATGGTCGGTGGCAATGCCCCAGTCTTGAGAGCGGAGATTGCGACCCTGCTGGCGAAGGGTGCAATCGAGACGGTCCCTCCAGCCGAGGTGAGGTCCGGGTTTTACAGCCCCTACTTCATTGTCCCCAAAAAGACCGGTGGGTTACGACCGATCCTGGACCTGCGCATTTTGAACCGTTCTCTCCATCGACTACCGTTCAAAATGCTCACGGCCAAACGCATTTTCGAATGTGTTCGGTATCAGGATTGGTTTGCAGCGATCGACCTGAAGGACGCGTACTTCCATGTCTCCATTCTCCCTTGACACAGACCGTTTCTTCGGTTTGCCTTCGAGGGCCAGGCATACCAGTACGCCGTTCTCCCATTCGGGTTAGCTCTGTCCCCTCGCGTCTTCACGAAGATCGTTGAGGCAGCCCTTGTTCCCCTTCGCGAACACGGGGTTCGCATCCTGAATTATCTCGACGACTGGCTGATACTAGCACACTCTCGAGCTCAGGTTTGCGAACACAGAGACCTGGTGCTCCAGCACCTAGCCCGTCTGGGCCTTCGGGTCAACCGGGAAAAGAGCAAACTTTGCCCCGTGCAGAGGATCTCTTTTCTCGGCATGGAGATAGACTCTGTCGCCATGTCCGCGCAGCTCACGAACGAGCGCGCGCACTCACTGCTGGCTTGCCTTCGACAGTTCGAGGGCAAGAGTGCGGTTCCACTGAAACTATTTCAGAGGCTCCTGGGGCATATGGCATCCGCGGCCGCGGCAACGCCGCTCGGTTTGCTTCATATGAGACCGCTTCAGCTGTGGCTTCGCGATCGAGTCCCGAGGTGGGCATGGCATCGCGGCTCGCTCCGAGTTCCAGTGACTCCAGCGTGCCGCCGAACCTTCTTCCCGTGGTCGAACCTCAGCTTTTTACGGACCGGCGTCCCTATTCAGCGAGTTTCCAGGCATCTCGTTGTCTCCACGGATGCATCTACCACGGGTTGGGGTGCCATGTGCAATGGGCATGCAGCCGCCGGTTCCTGGACAGGAGCCCAGCGCCTCATGCACATCAATTGCCTCGAGCTGTTGGCAGTACGGCTCGCCCTGCACCGCTTCCGAGCGTTGCTCAGGGGCCAGCATGTGCTTGTCCGCTCAGACAACACTACGGCAGTAGCGTACATCAACCACCAGGGGGGTCTACGCTCGCGCCAGTTGTCGCAGCTCGCCCGCCACCTCTTGATATGGAGTCAGAAGCACCTGAGGTCCCTTCGTGCAGTTTACATTCCTGGAGACCGGAACTGGGCAGCCGACGAGCTGTCCCGGACCCGTCCCATCTCCGGCGAATGGCGACTCCATCCCCAGTCGGTCCAGCTGATTTGGGACCAGTTCGGGGAGGCACAGATAGACCTGTTCGCCTCTCGGGACTCGTCCCACTGCGCCCAGTTTTATTCTCTGACCCGCGGCACTCTCGGCTCGGATGCGCTGGCGCACAGCTGGCCACGGGGCCCACGCAAGTATGCGTTTCCCCCAGTGAGCCTCCTTGCACGGGTGTTGTGCAAGATCAAGGAGGACGTCTTGCTGGTAGCCCCCTATTGGCCCACCAAGACATGGTTCTCCGAACTCATGCTCCTCGCGACAGCACCTCCTTGGCCTATTCCTCTGAGACCGGACCTACTCTCTCAGAGACGGGGCACTCTGTGGCACCCTCGTCCCGATCTTTGGAGGCTGCACGTGTGGCTGCTGGACGGGACGAGGCAGGTTTGAGTTCGCTGCCACCTGCGGTGGCGGCAACCATCACTTCCGCAAGAGCGTCGTCCACTAGACACCTTTATGCGTTGAAGTGGAACCTCTTCGTCAATTGGTGTTCTTCTCGCGGAGAAGACCCCCGGAGATGTTCGATCAGTGTCGTGCTTTCCTTCCTGCAAGAGGGGTTGGAGCGCAGGCTGTCGCCCTCCACCCTTAAGGTTTACGTCGCGGCCATTGCCGCTTCTCATGAAGCAGTGGAAGGTAAGTCCTTAGGGAAGCACGACCTGGTCATCAGGTTCCTGAGGGGAGCGAGGAGGCTGCATCCGCCTCGTCCTCCCCTCGTACCCTCTTGGGACCTCTCGGTAGTTTTAAGTGCTCTGCAGAGGCATCCCTTTGAGCCTTTGCAATCGGTAGAGTTAAAGTTTCTGTCCATGAAGACAGCACTCCTGGTTGCATTGGCCTCCATCAAGAGGGTGGGGGACCTGCACGCATTCTCCGTTGACGAAGCGTGCCTGGAGTTCGGGCCGGCTTACTCTCACGTGATCCTGAGACCCCGGCCTGGATATGTGCCCAAGGTTCCCACCACTCCCTTCCGGGACCAGGTGGTGAACCTGCAAGCGCTGCCCCCGGAGGAGGCAGACCCAGCCTTGGCACTGCTCTGTCCGGTACGTGCTCTCCGCACCTATGTCGACAGAACGCAGTGTTTCAGGACCTCAGACCAGCTCTTTGTCTGTCATGGAGGGAGCCAGAAGGGAAGGGCTCTCTCAAAGCAACGGCTGTACCACTGGATAGTGGATGCCATTGCTTTGTCTTACCAGCAGCAAGGCCTTCCGTGCCCCCTTGGTGTGACGGCCCATTCCACTCGGAGTGTAGCCTCCTCTTGGGCTTTAGCGCACGGCGCCTCGCTAACAGACATCTGCAGAGCTGCAGGCTGGGCGACACCCAACACCTTCGCCAGATTCTATAATCTGCGAATTGAGCTGGTATCCTCTCACGTACTCGTTTTGGCCAGTTCTGGATCCGCTCAGGTGTCTTCGCTTGCTCGCCACTCCACTCCGCGATATTTCCTCAGTTCTTCCATTGAAGTCTTGAGTCCTCCAGCACCGACGATTGGGGGCACCGCTGCTGTTGCTCTGGATGCTGGCTAGGTGCCTCCATGCGCACGGTTCCCCATGGTAACCGTCTCATGTGTATTATCCACTGTAAGCCTCTCTGAGCATGTGTCTTCCCTTGGCAAGCCATCTGCCACCCCTGGAGATATGTGTATTCGTAAGTCCTCCCTTCGGTAGGCAGCTGGTAGCATGTCCCTTCCGGGATATGTTTCCCAGTGTACCTGGGTAATCCTGTGTCAAAGTCGGATCCCCCCAAAAAAAAAAAAAAAAAAAGAGGTAAGGCTCGGGGGTCCAGACTTTCGCAGGGCACTGGAAGACAGCTTGAAGATGGCGTGATGGCACAGACCCCAAATCTCCGTCACTTCTGACGTAACTCGAAGTGACTACGAAAGGGAACGTCTCGGTTACGTATGTAACCCTCGTTCCCTGAGTAGGGAACGGAGACGTTACGTCTCCCTGCCACTTCTGCTGTATCGCTGGGTAGATGCCGAGTTCAGTCTTGGCTCCTCAGCGAAGACATACTGCGGTTGCGTTCACTTCCTCCTTTTATACTCACGGAGTAGGGCGGAGTACGCTATGCAAATTTCCGCAGCCCCAAGGCATTGCATGCCATTGGCTCGTGTTTAAATACTCGAAGAGGATTGGCTTTCTATGCGAAATCCCCCCCCCCAATCTCCATCACTTCTGACGTAACGTCTCCGTTCCCTACTCAGGGAACGAGGGTTACATACGTAACCGAGACGTTTTCTCTGACAGTCTATGGTCCAGTGGCAGAACTTTTGCCAGGTGTGTCAGAGGTTCTGGGTTCTAATCCTATTTAGCACCAAAATGGTCTTCCTACCATTGTCCAGGAAGTAGACACACTCTGCCAGTTCAAAGCTCGATTACAGACACATCTCTTTAGCATACACATAATACATTACAGACTTCTATAACTTAATGTTAGGCTGCATAGATTAGGTCAGCCGGAACTGGGAACACTTCCCTTAAAGGAGCAAAACGCAAAGTATCTGAGTTTTTGCAGAGCTACGCCCCCTCTGGCGACAATTTTTCATCTTTTGATCACACATCTTTTGTTACAGTCATAATGATGTAATACAGTTATAAATCTGCAGGTCATTTAAAACATATGAAAGGAAAGGCATTCGAGTAAATTACACACTTCCCAGATAGCAAACTGACATTGAATCAACGTGGAAATATGACATCGAAACAACGTTGATCTGACATTGTTTTGCTCATCGAATTAACGTTGAACCAACGTCAGACGCGTCATTCTTTCAAAACTAACGGAAAATCAACATGAAATCAACGCGTTGTTTCAACGTTATGAAAGCAAACCAATTTTCGATTTTCATTTAGCTTTGAAGAATGCCGCGTCTGACGTTGGTTCAACGTTAATTCGATGAGCAAAATCAACGTTGTTTCAATGTCATGAGAGACGTCGTTTCCACGTTGATTCAATGTCAGTTTGCTGTCTGGGTTATGTGTGTGTGTGTGTGAGGGGAAAACAGGGGTAGTAGAAAACTTCGGTTTTTGTTTCTCCATATTGAACTGTTTTATGTGCTTACTGTACCCACGTATGATTGTATATTTATGGAAACACGTTCATGAACAATATAAGTTATTACTTTGTATAGGACCCGTTTGAGCCCTAGAGCAGACCGGAGATCTCTCCGTTTGTTGAAAGCCTTCCCGATGTTGACTCGCGTCTTATTCCGACGACTGGCACTGGACTATGGAATGCCAAAGCTGACTTAATTAAAAATAAATAAATGCATAAATAAATATACGAAGAAATATAAAAAAGCAAAAATACAGAAATAAATACAGAAATAAATATATAAAGAAATGTAAAAAAGTACAAATAAATGAGTATTTATACTTTTATTTCCTTATTTATGTATAATTGTATTTTTTCACACATTTATTTATTTATTTATTTATTTCTACATTTATTTATTTCCACTTTTATTTATTTCTACATTCATTTATGTATTTATGTTTTTATGTCTACATTTATTTATTTTCACATTTATTTATTTCCACATTAATTTATTTCCACATTTATTCATTTCCACATTTATTTATTCCAACATTTCTTTGTCCATATACTAATGAGGGGGGCGTGTTTTAACTCAGACGTGAGCTATCGATCTCAGAGTGGCAGTGCTGAAGCTTTGAGGCCACAGTGACAGACCAGGAATGTGACCAGACCAAACGAAACGCAAGAGCTATATATAGCAAGGGCAATATCACATTTTAAGTCGTGTATAACACCCTAACTGTATGTAGGGTAGGCTATAGGGTTAACACATGAATATGATAGAATATTTCTCACAACTTCCGTATTTGGGACCGGAAATGGTAAATGGTAAATGGACTGCATTTATATAGCGCCTTCATAGACCTAATGGCCACCAAAGCGCTTTACATATTGCCTCACATTCACCCATTCATACGCTCATTCACACACCGACGGCGGTGTCAGCCATGCAAGGCGCCAGCCAGCTCGTCGGAGAGCAGCTGGGGTTAGGTGTCTTGCTCATGGACACCTCGACACTTGGCCAGGTGGAACCGAGGATTGAACCACCAACCTTTCGGTTCGTAGACAACCCACATGAACCACTGAGCCACTGCCGCCCCGGAAATAGATAGCGCCGCAGGCAACTAGTGAGAGTTTTTGCGTACAGATCTTTTTTGTTATTCTCAAAAGCAGCCATACCTGTCGTTTTCATTCCTTCCCTCGTCAGTTCCCTGTCGATGAAGTTCGACGGAAATGGATTCAGGCAATCTGGCGGGATGTTATTGATCCTGTGATCTTCTGTACTTCTCTCATGTCACCATTCACTAAGCCGTCATTGTTTATGTTTATTTTTTATGTTTTATGATTTGTGTATTTTGAAGTAACGTTAGTTCATGCTCAACTTTATTAAGATAATTGTATCCAGCGGAATAAGCACATAAAAATATACACCAAAATATAAAACAAGATAAATAAGAACACACAACAGTGGGCTACATATACATTTAAAATATTAATATATACCATTCTGAGTATTTAACAATCTGAGTGTACAAGGGATAAATTAATATTTGTATAAATTGTTCTTCATCTTTGATCGTTCTATAGCAAGAGCAGTGCAAAAAATTCATTACCCCTAGAGGATAACTGTTGAATAAAACTGACAGACTTCTTTCTGGTATTCACATCAAAATGCAGTTTATTGTAAATAATACTCTCCCTAAATATTAATAACTTTCCACGCATTCCACCTTCTTACCTTTAATGAACGTATATTGGGAAGAATGAGCTTCAGTTCTGAAATCAATATCATATCTTTGGTCTTAGATACATCAGCTGCAGACAAGCATCACCACAGCATTTTACAAAGTCATCAACAACTGGACCATGACACGTTTACATTTTTTTTAAGTTTTGAAGACTCTCTGATCAATTTTCTCCTCCCAGAGTAGGTTTTTCTGATGTGTCGACAGTTGACGGGAACTCCGTTTCCACAACGATTACGTATTTCCGGTTTTAGTGAAAAAGGTCTATAGCTGATAGCTTGCTTTTGGCTTGTGATTATTGACGATGAGACTCGCACACCAGTGCAGAACACGGAGAGAAACCAGCGCACATTTCACTGACTCCGACGCAAGCATATCAATCAATGAGTTTGAAACAACCGCGGTTACATTCATGTTTCCTAACTTCGTATGCGTAACAGGTGACAATTCAAACGCTTAAAACGCAATATAGATGCTGCTCTTATATAGAAATCTATTAATCACAAGTCATTTTGAATTATTCTTAAATCAAACAAAAGTGGCTCATTTAAACGCAGTGAGCCACCTCACGCCATGCATTGGAGCACAGATCCTGCCCATTCAAAGAGCACCGGTCGTGCCCGTGGTCGTGGTGATATTTCCCCCTCTAAATTAATTTTATAGATACCAAAACCTTATTAAATAGGTATAGGCTAGGCAGCTGGACATCATCATGTCAAGTTCTTAATATTAATCGATAAACTACTTAATTATAATAATAATAATAAATATAGCTGCGAGCAGCGATTGCGGGCCCAAGCCGGTGGCACCGCAACCCCGATGCCTTTAGTTACCTAAAGGCAACGGGATGGTGGTACCACCGGCTTTGGCCCTTTATCGCTGCTCACAGCTATGTTTATATTTAATATAAAGCCGGTGGCACCGCCACCTTGGTGCCTTTAGGGTTATTCTGTACGACGTGCAAAAACGTAACCCCCGCTTCGACTGTCGAAAAGAAGTGTATTGTAGAGCTTGCATCAATGCGGACTCGATGCGCTGTGCACTGTAACTCCATGTGGCTTTAAGCGCATCATTCTCCACTCGGGATGCGCATAAGCGTTTTGTGCCACACTGTACTGAGCCTTTCATATCATAATGCAGTGACGCAATGACAGATTATTAATTGCCTTTCTTGTTCTGTTCTATCTATTATATGTAGATAATAGATAGGACAGAGCACTAAAAACCTCAAACAAAGCACTAAAAACTTAAGCTGTTTGCTGTGTAGTCTGAGAATGAGCTGTTTGATTTGCACCCTCTTCCTCTTCACTGTCCTCCATAAAAACCAGCTATTCAGGTCCATGTTGTTCTAGAAAGTTTGTATGTTGCTGCCTCATTTAACATCTCTGCTATACATTTAAAACATATATCAATTTTATATCAGCCATGGCTATATCTAAAATAATGTATCTTTTTGATTTTTGTTATCTTGTTTTTTATGAATGTATTTTACAACAATACAAAGAGCAATGTGTATTTTCCACTAATATAGTTTGTAATGGCTTTTTTGTCATAGATTATGATCATATATTTTTTGGATTTGTTATTTATCTTTATAATGAAGTTGTCTGTATTAAGTAGATTGTGTTTAACACACACAAGAGTGATTTATTAGTTCAACACATAGTTATAGAAATTCTACTTTATCTAAAAAAACCCCCGCACTTTATATATTTACACACACACACACACACACACACACACACACACACACACACACACACACACACACACACACACACACACACACACACACACACACATACATAAATACGTGTAAATAACAATGCAAAAAGAAAAATCAAATGTGTTTTTAGTCAGAGTATTATTTTATACAGAAACAAATATTTGTAATTCAGATAAGAATGAAGTTAG